>NC_134902.1:34571765-34584265 GCF_041734735.1 Babylonia areolata | reverse complement strand
CGGAGAAGACAAAAATGATCAAATTTACCAATTTTCAAAAACAAATGCAAGTTAGTGATGTGATATATGCTGATTTTGAGGCGATTTGTAAAGAAATAAAAGACGATTCCCATTCGAATAATACCATCAAAGAAAGCGAACACATCATCTCGTCATACGGGTTTGTGCATGTTAGGTCTGATGGAAGGGCGTACAAACCGCAACTATTTCGTGGTGAGAATGCGGTCAGTCATTTTCTCGAAAAACTTCAAAGAATATATTATCATACTGTCAAGGAATTGAAAAAACCAGTTCCAATAAAGATGACCAAAAAAGATAACGAATCGTTTGAAAACGAACGAGTTTGTTGGATATGTAGAGGGGAACTACCCGCAAATGATAAAGTAAGAGATCATGACCATATCACAGGGAACTATAGAGGTGCCGCGCATGCATCGTGTAATCTTAAATTGAGAATAAAACCCGACGAATTTGTGTTGTCGATATTATTTCACAACCTCAAAGGTTACGACTCTCACGCGATCATTTCGGAGCTCGCGAACAAAGGTGGTGGTAGAATTACGTGTATCGCGAATAATAAAGAGAAGTACATCACATTCAGTTGGGGAAGGTTGAAGTTTTTAGATAGTTTCGCATTCCTGAGTTCGAGTCTCGACCAGCTTGCGAAGAACCTTCCGGATGATAAGAAGTTTTTAACGCGCAAACATTTCACAGATGAGGAGGAGTTCAAGCTCGTTACGAGAAAAGGAGTCTTTCCGTACGAATATATTACCGATTGGAGTAAATACGAAGATACGAAACTACCAAAGAAAAGTCATTTCTTTAGTAAACTTAACAACACGGATATATCAGAAAGTGACCACAAGCATGCCAAGAATGTGTGGAAGAAGTTTAAATGTAAGAATCTAGGTGATTATAACGATCTGTACTTAGTCACTGATGTGCTGTTACTTGCCGATGTGTTCCAGAATTTTAGAAATACGTGTTTGCGAACTCATAATCTCGATCCTGTTCATTATTACACGCTTCCCGGAATGTCTTGGGATGCTTTACTCAAGAGTACGGGAATAGAACTCGAACTGTTGACGGATATCGAACAATATAACATGATAGAGGCGGGAATACGCGGTGGAATCAGTATGACTGTAAGAAGATACGCGGAGGCTAATAACAAGTATATGAAAGATTACAGACCTGAAAAAACGGATTCGTATATCATGTATCTCGACGCGAACAACTTGTATGGTTGGGCGATGTTACAAGCTTTACCCACGGGTGGATTTATCTGGGATAACGATGCTAATCTCGAAAAGATTCTAAATCACCCCGACGATGATGAGACGGGATATATTGTGGAGTGTGATATCGAGTACCCTGAGGAATTACACGACGAACATAACGATTATCCCCTAGCTCCTGAGAAAATAGAAATAAAACTCGAAAACCTCTCACCCTATCAACGACGCCTTCGTGAAAAACTCGAGATGTGCGGAAAGGAAACGAGAAAATTAGTTCCGAATCTATGGAATAAGGTTGGTTATGTCGTTCACTATAGAAATCTCAAACTATACACGCAACTTGGCATGAAAGTAACTAAAATCACAAAAGTGTTAAAGTTTAATCAAAGTCCCTGGATGGCGCCCTATATATTGATGAACACCAAACTGAGACAAGCCGCTACTAACGATGCTGATAAAGATCTGTATAAATTAATGAACAACTCGGTATTTGGTAAAACTATGGAAAATATCAGAATGAGAACGAATATCAAATTATTCAAGTTAGATGAAGAGGACAAGGCACGCAAACTAATAAACAAACCGGCTTATGTCGATCATATGATCATCAACGAGAAACTTCTAGCGATTCACTACAAAAAAAATAAGCTTGTGCTCAATAAACCTATCTATATCGGGATGGCCATTCTCGACCTATCCAAGTATCTCATGTATGATTTGTATTACAACCACTACAAGAAAAAATATGGATGCAGGTTGTTATATACTGATACCGATTCATTCATTCTCCACGTAGAATGCGAGGATTTTATCGCTTGTATGGATGATAATGTACATGACCGCAGTAATTTTCCAAAAGATCATCCATTGTACGATAAATCGATAGAGAAAGTGCCAGGATACATGAAAAGTGAGCTCGGATGTAAACCGATCCGACAATTCTGCGGCTTGCGCTCAAAGATGTATTCGGTTGTAGCAGATGATGGATCAGTTATCAAGAAAGCCAAGGGCATAAAAAAATGTGTGGTGAAGGATGAAATTGAACCTGATATGTATAAGGAGTGTATTGATCGATCTGTTCAATTTACTAATAGTATGAGAACGTTCAGATCGTATAAGCACAAGATGTACACGATCAAGCAAATGAAGACATCACTCTCACCGTACGATTCCAAACGCTATTGGCTAGATGATGGTATTACATCTTACGCCTACGGGCACTGTGGTATTTCTGTATCGTGAGGAACAACCATAAGCTCTTCGTGTACAAACCCTCTGGATGGGCCATTTTGTAAATAATAAAGAATAGGATCGCCGGGCATCATACGCTTAATATTATAAACTTTAAGAGACCAAACGGGATCCGTTGCTCGTTTGCGAGCTCCACCCTCGAGCTCACCGGGCTCATACAAGTACCGAACTTGCGCATCAGGCGGTAACTCTCCTTTATCATCTTTAGTCGGTGCAGAGGATTCGGCTTCTACCGATTTGGCCTTTATTGCGACCGACGGTTTCTTACCTATAAGTCTCGTCACCTCATTATTCAATGCAGCCACAACAGCCGGTAATCTAGTGACCCATTCTGTTGATCGATTCGGCGATTTCATTTCAGCCACATATTGATGACTAAACAATCGTTCTGCCAGCGTACGATTAAATCTTTCTACAATAGCCTGGCTTCTGTGTGTCTTTCCACGCCTTACTTTTTTAAAAATTTTGTTCACAGCACCCATAAACTCTCGGCCAGGATCTACCTGAAGAAGTTTGGGCAACTTCAATGGGCTACGGTCATAAATACGTAAAAAAGCGGCCGCCACTTCGACGCTGTCTTTCGTTGTTAGGGGTTCGGCTTCTTTATATCGACTCGCAACATCAACGACAGTCAGCGCATACTTGTACGTCTTACGCCTGATTCTGTCATAGGGTAAAAATAAAAGGTCAGCCTGATGAACCTCATTTGGGATAGTAATATCAAATTTTGCTCTCGGAATATACTTTGGAGGGGGTAGATAAATTTGCCATATAGCTTGTTTTTGTAGCCATTTTCTAGCCTCATCATCAGACACCTTGGCTGCTTTCGCGAGTTTTTTAATCGCCGAATAACCCTTCCAATAACCGCTTGGGCTGTAATAGATCTTTTCCATTTTATTTAAGAAAGTAAATGTTTAATATTTTGAAATCGCAAAACCAAAAATGACCATGGTCATGATAATAAATACGTATTCTCGATCTTTTTGTCCCTCTGAGGGTGTATAAAAATCTGAAAGTTGGGGTTTATGAGAAAGAGGGGGTAGTGGCTCCCCCATCACTTTATAATATTCTTGCATAGCCATATCCACATCCTTAAACGTGTTCACAGCATGTTGTTGTTGTCTTAGTTTTTCATTGATATAATCTAAACGTTGAATCCTCTCTTTCTGCCATTCTGCGGTCGCTGCCTGAAGTTGTTCTTGCGCTTTGTTGTGTCGTTTCTGTTCTTCTAACGCGTCTGAAGACCCCAGTTTACTAAATAAAAAATTACTTCCGGTAAATGCTAAAGCGTTTACTACTGCCCCACCAACGAGTAACGCTACTGATGCCATACTATAATGATGATATTATTATTACTTCAAAATATCATGTGGGAGAATACCTTGTTTTTCCAACATATCCTTCGTAGCCATAGCGAGGGCTATATCCAAAGTGGCCATCCCGATATCTTCGAGGTTGAAAGCCAGTCTAGGTGTCGGGGCTTTCGTAAATATTAATTTTGTCAATCTTGAGTAACCAGCGGCCAGTGCGCTGACCACAACCGCGTGGTATACAGTGTTTGCAATTTCTTTACCGTTTATATTTGGCGTTGCCATTGTTGTTTATAAATAGTGTACAAATTAATGTTCAATACATGATAAATGGGTTGGGTTTTGTTACCACAGGTGGTGGTGGTGGTTTTTTCGACCGATTAAAATATATGTAAACACCACAACCTATTATCATCGTAGCTGCAGCAGCAATGTACAAGGGATTGATAAAAACGTGATCTGGTCCCCTCGATGATGGTTCTTCTTCTTGTTGTTGTTGTTCTTTCGCTTTTCGAAGTTTTTGGAGAAGTTCTTCATGTTTTGCTTTTCTAGCAGCAGCACCTTTTCGACCCGCTTCAACTTTCTTCTGATTCTTTGGTTTCGTTACTTCCTCCATTATATTTATTAAATTGACAATGTTTAACAGTAGTTACAGCTGTGGTGAGCGGAGCTAAGAACATGCCAAATCTGTGATATAGTTCGCAAGTAAAACTGTTAAGCGCATGTCCCAGGAATGGATCTTGCTCGAGATCACTATTTAATTTTGTTTGGTCATCAATTGGGAGATACATACAAACTGCTCTGGTATACAGTTGTATAATTGTATTACCGAGTGATTTTGTAATCATCGATCCTAAACTCGCTTCGTATCTCGTATAAAGCTTGTCTATATCCGGATCTTTCATCGCTTCGATTTTATCAACACTAAACTCTTTCCCTAAATATTCTTTTGCTCCACCGGCTGAGACCACCGCCATAAGCCTGTCGCGTTTGGGATCCTCGGATAGTAATTGGTCCATCTTCTTATATTCTATATACCTCCTTTTAAGTTTAAAATAATGAAAAACTACAAATCCAACGACTAAAAGTGTTAAGAAATTGCTAACCAGTGCTAAGGAACTGTTAAGCAGTGTTAAGAAATTGTTAAGCATTGTTATTACTAGCAAATTTTATATGCAACTGGTTGATCAGTTTTTAATATCAACTTGGAGTGTTTGGTATTTGCCAATGATTTCCTAACCTCTTTACGTTCATTTTGTGTTGGAATGACATCGTTTTCTCTTAAACACTCATCAAACGAGTCCCTATCCTTACAGTGAAATAAAGCCACCCATTTTGTTTGTTCGCGAAGGTCAGTAAGAACCGAGTTGTATTTCTGAGTCAACACCCACACAGACTGTTTCGCGTGTCTTCCAGAAAATGCGAGTTTACTCAACATTTGCTTCTTTTGAGTAAGAGCCTTTAAGTCACTACAGTCATCGATGATGTACAACGTTGGCTCCCCGGCAAATATTTCAAAAAACAGCCCAAGCCATTCGTGAAGTTTATCACCGGGATTAACGGTGTATACCCCGCGGTCCTTTCTTACCCACACTCGGGATCGATAGGCTTTATTATATTCGAGAGTAGGGCATAGAATTACAATATTCTCGAACACACCACGATATGTCGTTTGTAATAAATCTAAAATAAATTCGGTCTTACCGCACCCAGTTTGCCCGCAAATAATTGCGGAATGTGCTTCTTTAGTAAACAGCCTCGACAAATCTTCCATCTTCTATATTTAATTGTCCATCCATAATTACAAATACATACGCATTTAGCGGTTCTGCCGTTTCAGCTTTTTTCTGAATCTGAATCGTAATGCCTTCAGACGCATTTTCGATACGACGTCCACTCCCGTGAAGAGAATTATCATCTGTGGTGCGCATATCCAACCAAAGAGCATAATTATTCGTGAAATATTCACCGATTGTGACATCCGCTAGTTCTAAATCTTTTACCACTTTGTCTACTTCGGGGTCGCGTTTTTGCGTTCCGAAAAACTTTCTGATTTCATCCCATTGTTGATAGGAACGCATACCTTGACTAAACAGTTGATTGGGCACACCTTCGATCGTCACTTCAACCTTATCGATCTTAGGATTGTAATACTCATCAAACAACAGCAGTACACCCTTCATACTTTTTGCCGGCACGTTGAGATTAATATTCCAGAGTGTGTCAGATTTGTCCAGAGGAATTTTACGATGTCGTAGTATTCTATCATATAAAATAGCGAGCCTACCCGAATAATAACCGGCTATCTGTCTCGCAAGTTCGGGTTGTGTGACTTTCTCAAACTCGAGACTAATCCCTTCTATCATATAGGATACATCCGGGTCTGTGCTGCGGATAACCTTGTTATAAGCGTTAAAGGTAAGTTCATACTCCAGGCGATCGCCGAGAGCACTCTGATAAAATGGTGCATGAGATTCTAGCAATTCGAAATCAAGCGGAATACAAAATCGATTACCATAAGCCTCCGCAATGGCGGCATCTCTAGCGATAGTGTCATCTCCATTATCCGCGTTAATACGCAATCGTGTCACATTACGGTGTGTAGATAAGTCAATACCTTGATAAACGGCGTTTCTTCGTTCTTGTCGAGTTCGCCAAAGATCTCCATAAGTATAAAATACATCACTATCTTCAACGCTCATGATTTCATTACCGGAAATGCGAATGGTTGTTTTACGTACTATGGCTCTACCAATATTATCAACGAGTGTTCTGTTCACATCTGTGGTAGAAGTCAAAGAAATTTTGAATGCTAGCCGAACACTCCCCGGAACGATCACATCATCAACACCTAAATTAGGAAAGCGTACAAGAAGTTGTTGATTCTGATCGATAGTTGACGGATTGTTAGTAATCACGACAGTCTGCCGCACGCCCTTTATCCCCCGCGGCTCCCGCAAACTTCTCATTGGATTAAGCTTTCTTCCACTCATTTTTTGTTTTATATAGATATAACTTTATATTATAAGTTTAATATGGCGGAAGGTGGTGAGATGGCGGAAGGGTTCGCAGAAGGTGGAATAATAGAATCTGGTTTCTTGCAAACAGAATTATTAAAGAGCGCGGTTGATGATTACTATGATGCATTTGGACAAGAGCCCGATGTTGGGCGAAATTATACCAATTTTGAACTTGATAGTAGAGGTACACTACGATTAAAAAATAATCCAGATTTTAATATCATTAACGTCCGCACGAAACAACCCCTAGCACTTTCAACACTAGCGGGAAAACCTGGTGGAGCAAATATTATTCGCGAGGAACTTGGTTTTGTAGACTGGAGGAGGAAAAACTTAAAACCCCAAACGGTCGCGGCTCTCCAAAAGGTTGAAGCCAAACTGGGTGAAGAAATTGAGATGGATGATTTCTCGCCAAATACAATCGATGAAGTACTTAAAACTATAGATGATCCTCCCCTCACCGATGAACTGGGTGGTTATGTTCGTGAACTCAAAGGTTTAGACAAAGCCATGCAAAGACAGCGCGGTAATCTTTCTGACAACCTCTCAAAACTCTCTCACCTGGATGAAGAAATATCAACTTTAAAAATAAGAATTCAGTCTGCGGAACTAGCTGATAAAGATGAAAGCGAAATCAAACCCTTGCGTTTACAATTAGACGATCTAAACATTGAGCGTGCTGCACGGCTAGAAGCGATATCAACACACAAAGAAGCGCTGCGATCTCAAATCAGCAGAATGCGTGAAACGATACACAGAATTCTTGAGGAGGACACAACACTAGCGGAACGTATTCGAACGCTTTTTAGAGAACAAGGCATTACTATCGTTTCCATTCTTACTGCCTTTGGTATGATTATCAGCACTATCGTTTTGGCCGTCACGGGTGGAGGGGGCACTCCAGGTAAAAAAGATGACAACTGGATAAGAAAAAGACTTAAAGATTTGGGAGAATTACTTAAAAAATTAGGTTTAAAGGCGATTGATGCCCTCCCAGGAGTCATTGGGGCTATTGTTTCGTGGTTATTAAGCACGTTGGGTAAAGCGGTTGGGTGGTTAGCCAACAACCTGTGGGCACTCGTGCTCGGTGCTGGCCTCCTCCTGTTTGATTATTTAAAGAAGAGAAAGTAAATACCACCTATCAATCCTAAAGTAAGAGCGACTTTATAGTCTTTGTGAGTTGTTGGCTCTTCTTCGTACGATACTTTCGCTGGTTTGAGTTTAAATTTGTTATCCGAAGAACCTGCACCATACAGAAAGGGTCTATTACCAGCACCGGTAGCTATTGCAAATCCTGGTCGAGATGTTTGTATTAATTTTTTATTTCTATAGGTAAGAGTGAACCACCCGCGAATGCCTAACAAAACTCTCGTTTCACCCGCTCCTGTCCTCGGTGTTGTCAAAGGCTTGTGTGATTTATAATCGAGCACCGTATTACTCGCATCAAGCATTGCCAAGTCTGCATCAGAAGGTGGCACAAGAGCCCAGTGACCTCTAGACCATTGAAGAGCTTTTCCTGATGGGGCAACAAAATAGTATGCAGGAACACTTTGGGTAGGTGGTACAATGTGTGGTAGTTCGTTTAATCCATCATTAACACCAATATTCTGTTCTTCTGTCGCAATGACAATTTTATTATTATAATTAATGTGTGTACCAACCCTCAATGCCATATCAGATGGGGCCATATAAAGGCCAACACCAAATGCAAAGTTTACTTCGGATCTCGCGTACTGGAGAACGTCCTGGTATTTTTTTATCGCCGTTTGTAGGTTTTCGGGGGCATTAATCGCATCTTCAACATTGGCTAAAAATTGTTTTTGCGCATCAAATCCAGTTCCTTTTGTTGTTATACTCGTGCGCGTTTGCGCTTGTGACCCTATTAGAGCCCACACATAAGTGCGAATGCTATCGTTGAGACGAACTATCCCCGCATGTGTAAAACCCAACCCCTTATCAGGAATAAATGTTGTCCAAGCCCGGGTGATGTCCACCGTATGTCTGATTTTATCGTGGGGGCTAAAGAACACAGGTCCCTCTCCTCTGTTTCTCATTGCCTGTCGTGCAGCCCCACCGGGGGTCTCAGCCTGAATAAATTCTCCCAAACCAAAGCCATGCTTTTCTATTTTCTGTCTCCAATCCCTCTGCCCAAATTCGGCACACAAACGCTGATAAACTGTTTTATCAAACGGATTATTATACATGTTAAATGCTTGGTCGGTGGGTAGCGGGATTTTTAACTCGTCCAATAACCTCCGAATCTGATAGTAAAAATGAAACCTATACACGGCTCGAATAAACGGATCAGAAGCTTGAAAATGTTCTTCCGTTACTCCACACCCGGCGGTCGCGCACCATACCACAAAATTGATTTGATTCTGCCACCACACTATCGGGTTGTTTCTCCACGCAAGCCAGGCTGCATTCATCTCCCCAGTCATAGTGGGGTTCGCATAAGACTGAAAAACATCGGGAAACTTGGCGGTAAAAGAATATTCGCTGTTCACGTAGATCACTCGCGTACAACTTATTCTTTTTTCTTTATACCCGGTTGTATAGGACGCGTCCTTATTGAAGCTGTAAATTTTCTTATTCATAGCTATGTATATAATAACAACCGATATTCAAAAAGACGAATTACCGCGGTGCATATCTAATCAAAGTGGAAGACTAGAAATCGCGCTGCGTGAAATAACTTATTATCCCAACTGGAAAAATATCAGTGATGAGCTCGGAAACAATTTCTTTACTACTACCGATCGTAAGATAATAATCCCAGATGGTTATTATAATGTGTGTGAATTGAATAAAGAAGTGTTCACCCCCCACGGTGCAGAGTTAGACTTGCACGCTCCGAGTGGCTATCTGAGAATAAAGAGCACCAAATCGATTGAACTTTCTGAGCGTCTTGCACATACTCTGGGGTTCCCCCAAAAACTCATCGCGCCGGGAATAATGGTGATAGGAAACAGGCATCCGCGGCTCGCGATACATAAAGCACTTTACATTCACCTCTCTCAAATTAATACCACCGATAATTTCTATAACGGATTGCCTTCTACGTTGTTACAATCAATCTCAGTAGAAAATGAAAGATGCGGGGGTGGTCGAACAACCACGTTGACATCACCCCAGTACAAAAGACTTTCTCACGGAGATTTACCACGTTTAACACTTTCTATAGTAGATGAAAATCATAATCCCGTTTCTATTGATTATTTAAATATTACATTACATATAAGATATGGTTGAACCCTGCACTACGCTCGGTTTGGTTGATCTCGGAGATACAGAGGGATTTGATGTGCCGGGAAAAGAAAATAAGTTGTACGCATTCCAGCTTTCTGAAGGAACGTACAAAAGAAAAGAAGTAAAAATTGGTGATATCGTGAGTGAGGATGATGTTGTCAATGATGAGCCCTATCAACTTGTTCGTTTAAACGGTACATGGCAGCTAAAACCCCTCGACAAGGGGATGGTAGATTTTAAAATTGAATCACCTTACATTACCAAAGAAGAAGAAAATAATTATAGAATAAAAAACAGTGGTTGGATGTTCGCTGATTTAAGAGCGTTGGATGTACATTTACTAAACTACCAGGGGAGGTGTTATGTGCTTAAGAAACGCTCGAAGGATAAATCTGAATTAGGAATAGATTTTCATGATCTAACTAGTTTGTGGGGCTTCCGTTTCCGTATTATTTTTGATGTAATTCTCGGTGAAGAGCCTGATGATTTTGTAAAAGTTTTTCAAGGGTTTTACATTAAATGGCCCAAAAATCTTGCAAATCAACCCCTGAGAATCACCATTGAAAAACAAGATGATGCTATGCCCTATGATGTTATACCGCAGGGTAGTCATATAGAATTCTCGCTTGAAGGTATTACCACAAAACAGGAAACAATGAGTTTGTGGATGCAGCTGCGTCTTCCTCAAAATATTTCCTTAAGAAGACTACGTTGCGCCAATTTGAATATTTAGAATATACTATAAATATTAGAAAATGGTTGATCCCGGAGGGCCAGGAACACATAATATCAAACCCTGCACTACGCTCGGTTTGGTTGATCTCGGAGATACAGACGGATTTGATGTGTCGGGAAAAGAAAATCAGTTGTACGCCTTCCAACTTTCTGAAGGAACGTACAAAAGAAAAGAAATAACGAGTAATGGTGGTGGTGTCAACAAATTCAGCGAACTTGCAGACGTGAACGTTGACGGTGTTGTTGTGAACAAACCACATCATCTTGTTCTTTCCGACGATGATACATGGGTACCTTATCCGGTGGATAACTGGGATTTAGATTTTGAAATAAAACAACCCTATGTTAGTATTGGAAGAAATCACGCTCTACAAAAAATACAAAATAGTGGTAAACTGTTGGCTTCCTATCATACGCGTAAAGATCTAATCGTCGTTAACAGCGACGACTTTGGATATGTTATTGGTATGAGAGGTAAAAAGACTGGCACACTGCGGTTAATTAAAGAGTTTGATTTTGAGCCGCCTATTCAGGGGTCAACTGTCGTTTTAGATATACTCCTTAGTGGGGTGCCAGATGATTTTGTAGAAGTTTTAAAAGGGTTGCAGATAAAATGGCCTGGAAATCTTAAAAATAAACTCTTGAGAATTACCATCAAAATTCCAGTGGTTGACCCATCTGATCAACCCGATCCGTCTATAGAATTCTCGCTTGAAGGTGTCATCAAACGTCCATCGTTAGATAAAATATCTCTCGACTTTATTCACATCGGACCTCTTCAGCTTAAAAGACTGCGCTACTCTCCTCATCCTGTTACCATCATTTAAAAAAAAAATGATTACTATAGAATAATGGAGTTTCGCCTACGAGAGATATCGAATATAAAAAACAACCTCGAAAAAGAGCGTGATGAAAGAACTTTATTTTATAAAAAATATAAACGCGGTGTAAATATCGCTACAGCCGCGGATACAACGCTGACAACTCTTAGTATCGCCCTTGGGGCATCGGGTGTTGGATTACTGTTGAGTGTCGCCGCTGCTCCCGTAGCTATTGGAATAGAAGTGGGAGCTGGTCTCCTTGGTGTGGTTGGTTTAACTTGTAAATTTATTCATAAAAAATTAATGTCACAAGCTATGAAGCACAACGAGATTCGCGTGTTGGCCGAGTCAAAACTGAACACTATAAATGATCTTATTTCAAAAGCATTAGAAGATGATAAAATAAGCGATGAAGAATTTAGTCTCATTCTGGCTGAAGTTGAAAAATTCAATGCAATGAAAACAGACATAAAATCGAAACACAAAACTCAGTTGTTAAAGAAAAATCTATTTGATATTCAAGATGGTAAACCATCCAAAAAAAGCAAACTATGTGAACGGTTGACTCAACCTCCTCTCTTTAAGGACCATTTGGCTCTCCATACACATATTTAAGCCGGTTTTTCGTTTTTATGCTTGAGGGCGGTATTGCGCGGTTTTGGGCTGGGGTCGGTTGTATATAGAACCCCCATGACCGTTTCGCTCCCCTCCATACACATATCCAACCATCATATTTTTTTTTTATCTTGTGATTTGGCTCTCCATACACATATAACTTGTTTTAACTATATATATTTTTTTTATGCTTGAGGGTCATATTACTCCAACATACACAGGTTTTGACTAAATTTTTTTTATGCTTGAGGGCCTTAACAC
>NC_134902.1:34559265-34569265 GCF_041734735.1 Babylonia areolata | reverse complement strand
TGATATCCACCAGACCATAACTTCACTCTGCCTTGATGCTTCCGGGTGTCCACCCAGTTTTTGCCAGTGTCAGCCCAAACATTTTGACAGGTCAATCCTAGCGGTTTTGCCAGTGTCTGCATATATATATATATATATATATATATATATATATTGATTGATTGATTGATTGATATGGATACTTATATAGCGCCTATCCTCGGTCGGAGACCAAGCTCTAAGCGCTTTACGAACACGGGGTCATTTACACAACAGGCTGCTTACTTGGGTAGAGCCTACTGACGGCTGCCATTGGGCGCTCATCATTCGTTTCCTGTATCATTCAATCAGATCTCAGGCACGCACATATACACACTCAGAAAAAACAACAACATGTAACACATAACATTTTACGTGTATGACCGTTTTGTTTATTTACCCCGCCATGTACGCAGCCATACTCCGTTTTCGGGGGTGTGCATGCTGGGTATATTCTTGTTTCCATAACCCACCGAACGCTGTCGGCCCATAGTTTTACCAGTATCCGTCCAGGCCAGAGCTTTGCCAGTTTCTGTGTAAAGGTTTACCAGTGTCCACTGAAAGTTTCAGGCCTTTGTGTCTGCCTATTGTTTACGAGCGTTTGTTGTGTTTGCCCATGCCAAAATATGTCTGTATTTTTTGCTTGTGTCTGACCAGATTTTCGCCAACATCTGTTCAGATTTGTGTCAGTGTCTGTCCAATGATTTTGCCATTGTCTGTCCAGACTTTTCTGCGTGCCTGCCAGAACCAATGCCAGATTTCAGAGAGATTCGTCAGCCAGTGCGTTAAGCTTGAACGTGTGTGAATTGCCCTGACTTTGACACTGCTTCATTTCATACCCCACCAACCCTCTGAAGCAATCTAGTTTCGCATGGCTTTTGTCTGTTTATGGGCTTGATAAAGCTTGATTGCGTGTCTGAACTTCGACAGAGGGATGTTTCTCGAGTTACAGTATTTTATCAGTTACATCTCTCTCTCTCTCTGTCTCTCTGCGTAAGTGTGTGTGTGTGTGTGTGTGTGTGTGTGTGTGTGTGTGTGTGTGTGTGTGTGTGTGTGTGTGTGTGTGTCTGTGTCTGTGTGTGTCTGTGTCTGTGTCTGTGTGTCTGTGTGCATGCGCGCGTTTGTCCGTCATGTGCATGTGTATGTGCGGGATTGCATTTTTGTGTGTGAATGTGTATGCGCGCGCGCGCGCGTGTGTGTGTATGTGTGCATGCGGGTGCGTAAGTGTGCATATATTGAGGAAAGAATACACTGATGTCAAGAAAAGTGAAAACAATATTTACCAAGTTTAATTTAAAACAGTCTGAGAAGAATATTATATAAAGCTTTATTGTCGTTTCTCACGATTTTCAATAAATACTTTGGTTACATGTAAATACACAGCAGTGAACACTATCGAAGACAAAAACAGTCTGGGTCAAGGAGATATTTACTGCGAGTATTATCTGAGGAGAACCAATCACAGAGATGTTCCGGTGAGCCTCCACCAGGAAATGAATCTACTGTCTGTTTTTTCACTTCCGTTTGTTGTATTTCCTACCCCCTTAACCCACCAGGTGCCCTTACCAGGTTGGAACTCAGGACTCTCAGATTCAAAGTGCAAAGCTATCTGCCATTGTAGCTGTGGAACATAATTTAAACTGAAACTATTTTAAAGATATTGTTATACTGAGTTTACAAAGATCAGAACAACGATGTTATGTGAAAAAACGCTATCAGAATTTAATGATTGGCATTACTTGAGCCTTCTCCTTGCTCCGATGCAAAATTACAACAGTTGGCTTTCGATTCATTTTCTGGTGGATGATATTTTTCTTTACTTTCTCCCCACCACAACCCCTCCCACTCACTCTCTATATATATCTCCCTCTCTCCCCTCTCTCTCTTTAATTAAATTATAGGCTACAAAAAGAGAATCAAGACGAGGTCAGATATTTCCCAGTGTCTTGTGGTCTTCCGTCAGCTCTCGTGTCCAGGACTGTGGACCGCAGAAGCAGGACTAGCCTGCCTTGTGGGCATTCCCCTCCCCACAATCTTCAAACGCATCTGTGGAAGGAAGGGCAGAGACAGGGGGCATCAGCAATACAGCATTTTTGGTTCATATAAATCTTACACCGTCCTTCGCTGTCCTTATTTCGTTTTACTGTGTTCTTGTTGTTGTTTTTTCCTTGTGTTCATTCTTTCTTTCTTTCTTTTTCTTTCTTACTTACTACACTGTCTCACTCTCATTGGATCTATCCACTCTCCCTCTTTCTCTTGCTCTCTTTCTGTGTGCCCGCGCGCGCGTGTGTGTGTATGTGTATGTGTGTGTGTGTGTGTGTGTGTGTGTGTGTGTGTGTGTGTGTGTGTGTGTGTGTGTGTGTGTGTGTGTGTGTGTGTCTGTGTGTGTGTGTGTGTGTGTGTGTGTGTGTGTGTGTGTGTGTGTGCGCGCGATAAGTTGCCAAGTGCTGACCACTCAAGTGTTACAACACCAAACCACCTTCCCGAGATCACACAGACACAGGACCTCTCTCAAGAGACCACTAACACAGTACCCCTCACCCAAGATGCCATCATCACATGTAGGACCACTCAAAAAGGACCACTCACACAGACTGTCACCATCACATAGACAACGAATCACCCACATTCCATCATCACACAATCGACCACTCACTCACACTTTTTTTTTCCTTTTTTTGTTTTCTTTTTGTGTTTCCCCATCATCTGCACCGTTTCAGTGTCATTACACCGACGCCGGTCATTCAGAATCCCCCATACACGGGTCAGTCTGTCGCAGCCCAAGCAGAGAGCAGTCCACAGGAACTATCGATGTTAGGTCGCCAGGGGGCCACACACCAATGGAGATCCTGCACTTCTGCTGAGTTACTTCTGTGGTGTTCAGTGGTGCCTGTTCTGATTTCGCTTACTTAGGACACCACCTACTAAGCCTCCAACTGACGACAATGATGGCTTAGTCGTGAAGCCAGACTGAGTGAGTGTATACCACCAGCACGTCCTTCCAACGAGTCCCCCATGAATCTGTCGACACTGAAGACCTTCACAGGACTCGCCCCAGGCACGGAAGTGGAGGGGCATCGAAACTGAGGTCACCATGAAAGCAGGGCATGAAAGGCAACATAATTTGGGACTTTTTTTTATACTGATGATGAAGAAGGCGGAGGATGACAACGATTATCAATAACGATGCTGCTATGGAAGACCATTCAGGTTTGGGACTACGTGACAAGGCTGTGTTCTTCGCTTTCTGTCATAATGATATCCCGTCGTCAACCAGGCCTGAGAATTACAGACACTTGCAGTGCTAGTCAGGAAATTAGAGAAAAACACCCAAAGACGCATCCGTGAAACTGATGATACTCGACAGTGTGGTCCCAGCCTTCCCATTTAAGCCCATAGCACTCAACTCTGGGTAAGAGCCGGCCACGGACCGAAAAAAAAAAACAAAACAAAAAAAACACCACCGCCGGGAATCGAACCCGCGTCCTCCCAGCCGGCAGTCCGAGACACTAACCACTTCGCCACGGTGACACTCACTCAATCATCATCACACAAAGGAGCACTGAGCCACAACACCATCCTCACACAATCACTCACCCAGAGCATCATCATCACACAAAGAATCACTCACCCAGAACATCTTGAAACTCGTCCAGTTCCTTCTCCTCCAGCTGGTTGTTTTTATCCTCTGCACAAAAACAGCAGTTGGTATTTCTCGGTTATTACAGCCTCAAACCACACCCTGCTGTGTTTTAACTCTGGGTCATTCTGGGCCAGCCTTCAGTGACAGCGGGGTAATTCGTGGCTCGTCAAGATTGGAAATGACCCACCACCTATTTATGGGTTTTCACGAGCTATTGAAAAAGGAAGGGGAGCGGGTGGAGGGTGGGGGAGGTGGGGGCTGGGGCGTTCGTTCTTAGTTAACCTTTTCTTACCCCCGCCCAACACACACGCTCCCTCCTTCTCTGCATTGGATCTTAACGGAAGCAAACGTGAGGTGGATCCACTTTGACAGACTATGTATTGATTTTAACTGGACTAAATTTACCCCCCCCCCTCCCCATCCCCCGGGAAAAACGAACTGGTGTACAAATAGGCTGCTATACCGATACGGCTGAAAGGCATTTAGCAGCAGTCAAGGGATTGATACCTGTAGCGCATATGGATTAGTCCGCAAGCACGGTTTGACACCTTGAAACTGACTTCTGACCCCGTGACATTAAGAACTCGTGTGAATCTTATCACTGCTACACCTCAGTCACAGGCAAAAACATCAACACCACCATACACAAAATTACCGACCGTAATCTCCACTGACACTGTTTAACATCCTGACAGTCACCGTTTACCATAATCTTCATCACCACCTCCACGATCACTACCACCACTACGACCACCACCACCGCCATCATCGTCATCATCATCATCATCATCATCATCAATATCATCATCAGCAGCAGCAATAGCAACGGCACCATGTCAATAATAGTAGCAACAACAACCCAGGAAGCAGCTATGAACATTTTTTTTTTTTTTTTTACCAAAGTTTGTCGAAGTTAGTGGTAAGCGGAGAACCATTGACGTTAACTATTCGTGGTATAAAGTATAGCCGCCCAACCTCACCCAACCTCTACAGCAGGAGGTGAGACCTCATACACCCTCACCCCTCTTCACCCCTCCCCCCACTACCACCACCAATCTCCCACCAAACAACCACCATCACTAACTACCACCACCAAGCACCTGCCCACAAACGATAACAGAAAAACAACAAAAGCCACTGACTGTCCACGGCGTCGAAGGCGTCAGTCACGAGCGTCTTATTCAGCCCCACTTTGGTGTCGGTGCCGAATCCAGGACACCTCAGACTCAGTTTGTTGAGCAGGTCCATGGCTTCGTTGGCCTGCATCGCGTCGTCGTCGTCCTGGCTCAATGGAGCGTCCACGTCATCGGCACTCCGTTTGCCTGGGTATCTTCTAATCCACCTCCACTTGTTGTGCAAGGAAAGTTCACAAAAGAGGGGTGTTGAAATAGTTACAAGGTCTTTGTACCTTCTCGGTTAACGATCAACAAGAAATATAATTAGATGTGTGTGTGTGTGTGTGTGTGTGTGTGTGTGTGTGTGTGTGTGTGTGTGTGTGTGTGTGTGTGTGACAATCATGACCATGATGATAACAATGACGATGATGACAATATAACATCTACCCGTAACAAAACAAAACAACAACAACAACAACAAAACACACACACACACACACACACACACACACACACACACACACACACACACACACACACACACACACACACACACACACAAAACGAGAGCCAAGAACAGCCATCAAAGAAGAAAAAAAATTGCAAGGGACTGAAAAATGCCACACAGTCATTACAATGATAATAGTAGTATCAGCAGCAGTGGTAGTAGTAGTATCCTGATTCATGTTAGTATTATTATTGCTGGTACTAGCAGTACATGGACAAAAAAAATAGTTGTAGTATCATGAATATTATTATCATTCAAATACCTACCCTCATGCGGCGCCACGTCCTCCCTTTCCATGCGGCTTCCGTCTGTACCAGCAGCACGAAGGCTACCGTCAGGAACAGGAGCAACAGAGTCTTCATCTGCAGGACACAACGCACAGCTCAGGATACATGGGAATGTTTCGCTGCGTTACGTTGTATTGCGTTGCATTCCTTTGTGATTCATTTGGTTTGGTTGGGCTGGATTGTGTGTGTGTGTGTGTGTGTGTGTGTGTGTGTGTGTGTGTGTGTGTGTGTGTGTGTGTGTTCCTACTGGACAGTATCCTAGCATGACACCTTACCCTAGTATCTGTTGTTCTATCTAAACAACAGACAAAAACCAATATTCCATGTCCCCTGTACTCCTTCCCCTCTCTCACCTTGAAGTGCAGTAGCAGTCAGCACGTGGCGGTACAGCAGTCAGGCAGCAGACGAGACGAGGACAAGCAGCAACAGCAGCCAGGGACTGTGTGATTCCCTGAGCTGCACCCTCTTACTTATACACCCTTGCTGCTGTCCTAGAAGCCACACCCCTGGCCAGTGTTGACATTGGAAAAGAGGGCTGGCCCACCAAAGACGTCAGCCCTGGTCAACTTGACCTTAATGATGTAAGCCAGTATAACGTTAATACCAACTCTAACGGCTGGCCCATGATTGATGCTGGCTGTCACATTAGTTGATTTTATCGTTAGTGTGACGAAGGCGTTTTAGAGTTGCTCTGAATTTGTGGAGTTGAGAGGAATTATTTTTAAACCAAGAGTTCAGTCCCGTTGAGTTGTATTTTGCAGTGAGTAGTTTGTCAGTTTTCGTGTTTCGAATGGTCATCTCTGGCAGAGATGTGAACACCCTGCTCCAAACCGACTCAATCAGTTACCTGCTACGTTTTTTTGTAGTTGAAAGCCTTGGACGGGTTTAATTTTGGCGGTTGGGCCATGAAATGAGGTTGTGAGAGACATTGGTCGACCACATTAATTTTGTTGCATTCCACGCCCCACGCATATGTAATAGTTAGCCCCCTTATTCATTCATTTATTTATTCATTTGTTTATTCTTCTTCTTTTTTTTTAATCTGAATATTTATTAATTCATTTAGAATTATTTCCTTTGTTTTTTAGAGTTGGCTTCTTAGTTTTTCATCATGCAAATCTTAGAGAAAAATGAGAGAAAGAGAGAGAAAGAAGAAAAAGAGAGAGACGATGGCAATGATGGTCATGACAATGGTAATGGCGTTGGCGCAGATATTGCATTTCACTTTCAGATGGGTCTTTACAATGTACCAACCTTAATTCAACATCAGAATTAAGCAAATAGAGGGGTTTCCAACGACTTCTCACAGTTGAGAGAAAACGTGGCAGGGAAGTGACCGTGCCTGGGTTGTCGTAATCCCATGCTCACTCGCAAAGTGAGAGAAAGTATAAGGGTGATTCCCATGCCTTCAAATATTGGCAAGGAAGAGTGGCATTGCGTGAACAAAACATCGTGTGGAATCTCAGGCAATTATTGTCGTCAGAGGTCTCAACAAGGGAGCAACAAGGATGATTGTCACTGTAAGGGAGATGTAGCAATAAGGATGATTGTCACTGTAAGGGAGATGTAGCAATAAGGATGATTGTCACTGTAAGGGAAATTTAGCAACAAGGATGATTGTCACTGTAAGGGAGATGTAGCAACAAGGATGATTGTCACTGTAAGGGAGATGTAGCAATAAGGATGATTGTCACTGTAAGGGAGATGTAGCAATAAGGATGATTGTCATTGAAATAGACATGTGGCAACAATGATTATTGTCATTGTAATGGAGATGTCCCAGCTTTTCTGTTATGCAGCAAAAGAAGCAGTTGTTGACAGAAGTAGTTGGAAAGGACTGTTTGTTCACACTGGCTTTCATGTGCATCTTAACCATGGAGTCACATTTGTCTTTTCTTTCTTTCTTTCTTTCCTTCTTTCTTTCTTTCTTTCTCTCTCTCTCTTTCTTTCTTTCTCTCTCTCTCTTATTCTCTGTTTTTCATTTTTTATGCAATAGTTGCATAATGGATAAAAGGTGTGTTATTTCCTGCTTTCTTTTTTTTCTTCTACGGCATGGCGAATGACGGGTGTGTCAATTCAGGTTCAATTCAGGTTCTCAAAAATCTCAGTCCAGAAGTTTACCAGTGTCGGCCAACCGTTTATCCAGTATCTGTCTAGAATTTGTCCAATTTCTTCTCAAAGTTTTTTTCCGGACAAGCGCCAGAGTTTTTGTCTGGTCAGCTCCAGAGCTTTTGGCAGGTCAACCCCAGATATCTGGAAGCGACCGCTCAAAGTTTTACCCAGTTCATCCTAACATTTCACCAGCGTCTGTTCGGAAGTTTACCAGTTCTGCCCAAAGTTTTTAACAGTGCCTGTTCGATGTTTTTACCAAATCCTGTCCAGGTACTGGCGGTGTCTGCACAATGTTTTACCAGCGTCACGAATGACATCTCAAAGTTCCACGAGTGCCAACCCAAAGTGTCACCAGTGTCAAATCCAAAGATTCACCCATAGTATGCCCAAAGTTTTACTGGCGTCAGTCCAGGTTAATGTATGTCCATATTTTTGCTTGTGTCCGCCCAGATTGTTACTAAGGCCTGGCAAAAGTGTCAACACTTTTCACTGAGATTGACAGCAAATGCATCAACTTTGAACGTATGTGAATTTCTTATACTCTAGAGAACAGAAGATAATATTCTTCTTCTTTGCTATTTACCTTCGAGCATTCCTCTTTTTTTTTCTTTTTTTCTTTTTTTTTTTAATTTGATTTCACGATTTTGGTCAAGATACTTATTTCAAAGTGATAGCAAATAATTGTGTAACTGATTTAGTACAGTTTAAAATAACCAGTAATGCACTGCTTGTTATCAAACAGCGTTTAAACAATTAGCCCAGAAATGAAAGAATCTGTGTAAAATGTTTCACAAACCACATTGCTGATAAGTTTCATGGTTTGTTTCTGTGATCCCTTTTGACAACATCAGACATAAATGTTTGTCTACATAATATAGAACCTGTCGAAACTTCATGAAAATAGTTGTGTTTTTTCTGACAAGAAAGTACTGATGAAATTGAAATCCTTTGACTTTTCCATAACAATTTTTTTCTCTGATACAACTGTGTCTATTTATGTGGGGGAAATAGTCAAGAACTATTGAAAATGAACCTTCTAATGATGGTTTGTATATGCTTGTTTGCGTTATTATTCATTTTCTCGGGAAAATTGCTTGTTTGCTAGAGTTAGCTCCCAGTTTTGTTTATGACTAGGCTTTTATCATCATCATCATCATTATTATTATTATTATTATTATTATTATTATTATTTTGTTATTTGCATGTGGTGTATGGAAGTTGTATGCATGTGTTCTTTCAATGCCTCCATCAAGCACGTAAACATAGTTCTTACCTTGCCTTGCCTGTAGCCCCTCATCCACATTAGACAGTCTAGTTTCCTATTGTTTGTCTATTGATGTGCTTGTCAAGTGTGATATTGTTAATTTTAAGCATTTTTTATATTAACTACTCCCTCCCTCTCTCCCTCTCCCACCCCTTCCCTCTGTGTGTGTGTGTGTGTGTGTGTGTGTGTGTGTGTGTGTGTGTGTGTGTGTGTGTGTGTGTGTGTGTGTGTGTACATTGATGCTCTCTCTGTATGTGCATGGGTGCGGGCGTGTGTGTGCATGTATGTGTATGTGTGTGTGCTTGCGTGTGTGTATGTGCGTTCGTGCTTACGTTTGCGCGCGCGCGCGCGCGTGTGTGTGTGTGTGCGTGAGAGAGAGAGAGAGCTTGGCGCACACCCACGCACACATATGCATGTGTTGAAGAAGGAATACATTTATGTCACACAAAAATGAACACAGTACATAACAAGTGCAAGTCAATACCAAACTATGAAGAAAGAACAATAAGATTATATTGAGCTTTATCATCGTTTCTGAGCACAGTATTCAATACTTTGATTACATGTAAATACACAGCAGAGAGCACCATTGAACAGAAAAAAAACAGTCTGGGTTGAAAGAACATTCACTACGTATTATCCCAGGAGTACCAGTCACAGATATGTTCAGGTGACACTCCACCAGGAAATGAGTCTGATATCGGTTTAACCATTTCCGTTGGTCATTTTTCTTTCCAGTGTTTTTAACGCTGATTCCAACCGTGAAAACCGCCTTGCAGTTAGAGGAAAGGGCCTCAGCTACAATCAGATAACGATTGTGCCCTTCCACAAATGAAATTGTTGATGTGTGTAAAAGAAACACATTTTGTTTTTTAAATTAAAAAAACAAAACAAAAAAAAACTTTGAAATATCTTGACAAACAAAAATTCAGAACATCCATATTACGAAGAAAGGTATTATTTATTCAAAATTTTACAAATTCCAAAATGTAGTGAAAAACATAACTTTAACTTTCTCTTTCCTCTGATGGAAAACTGTGACAGTTGACTTTC
>NC_134902.1:34544265-34556765 GCF_041734735.1 Babylonia areolata | reverse complement strand
CCATGTTGCTACATGTCCCTTACAGTGACAATCAACCATGTTGCTACATGTCCCTTACAGTGACAATCATCCTTGTTGCTACATGTCCCTTACAGTGACAATCAACCATGTTGCTACATGTCCCTTACAGTGACAATCAACCATGTTGCTACATGTCTCCTACAGTGACAATCATCCATGTTGCTACATGTCCCTTACAGTGACAATCATCCTTGTTGCTACATGTCCCTACAGTGACAATCATCCTTGTTGCTACATGTCCCTTACAGTGACAATCATCCTTGTTGCTACATGTCCCTTACAGTGACAATCATCCATGTTGCTACATGTCCCTTACAGTGACAATCATCCTTGTTGCTACATGTCCCTTACAGTGACAATCATCCATGTTGCTACATCTCCCTTACAGTGACAATCATCCATGTTGCTACATGTCCCTTACAGTGACAATCATCCTTGTTGCTACATGTCTCCTACAGTGAGAATCATCCATGCTGCTATATGTGCCTTACAATGAAAATCATCTGTGTTGCTAAATTTCCCTTACAATGACAATCATCCTTGTTGCTATATGTCCCTTACAGTGACATTCATCCTTGTTGCTACATGTCCCCTAGAGAATCACCCATGTTGCTACATGTGCCTTACAGTGACAATCATCTGTGTTGCTAAATTTCCCTTACAGTGACAATCATCCGTGTTGCTACGTGTCCCTTACAGTAAGAGTCATTCATGTTTTTGTCTTGTTGGCTTGTTGGCTTTTGGACATGGACTACACGTGACCCTGACGAAGATAATTGCTTGCTCACTAAACTGAACAAAGGTGACAGTCAGCATTAATAATGGTCCGACCTATTGGCTTACACCCTTAACGTCAAATCGACAAGGGCTGGCGTCTTCGGTGGGCCAGCCCCCTTTTCCTATGTCCTTCCGTCAACACTGGCCAGGGGTGTGGCATCTAGGACAGCAGCAAGGGTGTATAAGTAAGAGGGCGCAGCTCAGGCAATCACACAGTCCCTGGCTCCTGTTGCTGCTTGTCCTCGTCTCGTCTGCTGCCTGACTGCTGTAGCGCCACGTGCTGACTGCTGTACTGCAAGGTGAGAGAGGGGCAGGAGCGGGGAGGGTTTGGCATCTTGTCTTTGTTGCTTGCATATAATTGTATTGTTATTCTTGTTTTGGGTGGTAATGGTGGCAATGCAGTACAACACAACACGGCAATGTCATAACAGTTTTTGTTGTGTCCTGCAGATGAAGACCCTGATTCTCCTGTTCCTGACGGTAGCCGTCGTGCTGGTGGCACAGACCGACGCTGCATGGATTAGGGCGTGGCGCTTCAGGGTAAGTGTTTAACTACTATTACTGCTGATGCTTCTCATGCTTCTATCACACACACACACACACACACACACACACACACACACACACACACACACACACACACACACACACACACACACACACACACACACGCACACACACACACACACGCACGCACACACACACTTCCATGCACTCAAACACATATACATACCATCCATTTTAAAAACTTTTTTTTTTATGAAATAACACCCCTCTTTTTTAACTGTCCTTTCGCAACAGAAGTGGATACCTCCCTACAGATACCCAGGCAAACGGAGTGCCGATGACGTGGACGCTCCATTGAACCAGGACGACGACGACGCGATGCAGGCCAACGAAGCCATGGACCTGCTCAACAAACTGAGTCTGAGGTGTCCTGGATTCGGCACCGACACCAAAGTGGGGCTGAACAAGGCGCTCGTGACTGACGCCTTCGACGCCGTGGACAGTCAGTGGCTTTTGTTGTTTTTCTGTTATCGTTTGACTGAGGTGGTCGGTGAGTGCTTGGTGGTGGTAGTGGTTGGTGATGGCAGTTTGTGGTGGGGATTGGTGATGGTTGGGGTGGTTCGGGTGGTAGGGGGTGTGGTGAAGAGTGGTTGGGGTGTATAACAGCATAAGGTATCCCCTCCTGTTCTAGAGGTTGGGTGATGGTGGGGGCGGGCGGCTGTGCTTCGTACCACTTGACGTTGTTAACGTTGTTGATGATTCGCCACTGACTACCAACTTTGACAATTTTTGGTGAAAATATAGTTTATAGCTGCTTCCTGTGCTGTTGTTTCTGCTATTGATTTGGCATCATTGCTGTTGCTGTAGCTGCTTCTGTTGCTGCTGCTGGTAATTGTGATGGTGGTGATGATGATGATGATGATGATGATGATGAAGATGATGGTGATGGTGGTGATGGTGATGATAGTGATGATCATTATGGTGTATTTAGGCTGGCCTGGAATATCCTCTGGGAATGAACTTCATCCAGTCAGGTCTATTCTTCCCTCTGTAAGATTTGTACCCCTTCCTTTCCCTCTTAATGGATACGGCAAACTTGGTCCTCAGTCTATCAAAGTAGAATTACTCCACCATTACTTCCGTTAAAGGACAATAGAGAGGAGGTGTGAGGGTGGGGTGAGGTGGGGGTCAGTAAAGGCTAGCCCAGAACAACTCCACCCCCTTCCTTTTATTCAACGGCTATGTTCAACCCATAGAAAAGGGGTAAATTTTAACGACGGGGATCGATCATGACAAGCCACAAATTACACCGGGCGTCATTTGAGGATAGCTAAGAATGATGCTGAGTTAATACCCAGTAGGGGGGAGTTTGAAGCTGTTGTAATGGGATAGATCCATACTAAGCTATTTTTCTGTTTTTGTACAGAGAATAAAAACAACCAGTTGTGTGAGAAGGAACTGGACGAGCTTCAAGATGTTCTGGGTGAGTGGTTCTTTGTGTGGTGATGTTGGTCTGGGTGAGTGGTTATTGTGTGATGATGATGTTATGGGTGAGTGGTTCTTTATGTCATGATGATGTTCTGGGTCAGTGCTTATTGTGTGGTGATGATGTTTTGGGTGAGTGGTTATTGTGTGGTGATGATGTTTTTGGGTGAGTGGTTATTGTGTGGTGATGATGTTTTGGGTGAGTGGTTATTGTGTGGTGATGATGTTTTTGGGTGAGTGGTTATTGTGTGGTGATGATGTCCTCGGTCAGTGGGCCTTTGTGTGATGATGTTCTGGGTGAGTGGACCTTTGTGTGATGATGAAGTTTTGGTGAGTGGTTCTTTGTGTGATGATGATGATGTTGCGGGTGAGTGGTCCTTTGTCTGATGATGATGTTGTGGGTGGACTGGTTCTTTGTATAATATGGATGATGTGGGTGAGTAGTTCTTTGTGTGATGATGATGTCGCGGGTGAATAGTTCTTTGTGTGATGATGATGATTTAGTGGGTGAGTGGTCCTTTGTGTGATGATGATATTTTGGTGAGTGGTTCTTTATGTGATGATGATGATGATGTGGGTGAGTGGTCCTTTGTGTGATGATGATGTCGTGGGTGAATAGTTCTTTGTGTGATGATGATGATTTAGTGGGTGAGTGGTCCTTTGTATGATGATGATGTTGTGGGTGAGCGGTTATTGTGATGATCATGTTATGGGTGAGTGTTTTTTGTGTGATGATGATGATGATGATGATGATGCTTTGGTGAGTGGTCCTTTGTGATGATGATGTTCTGGGTGACTGGTCCTTTGTGTGATGATGATGTTTTGCTGAGTGGTCCTTTGTGTGATCATGATGTTTTGCTGAGTGGTTCTTTGTGTGATGATGATGTTGTGGGTGAGCTGTCCTTTGTGTGATGATGATGTTGTGGGTGAGTGGTCCTTTGTGTGAGGAGGATGTTGTGGGTGAGTGATTATTGTGTGATAATGATGTGGTGAGTGGTCCTTTGAGAGAGGTCTTGTGTCAGTGTAATGGTCTTCTCTGTCAGGTTTTGTGTTTGATATTGTAAGGCGTGAGTGGTCCGATATTTGACGTCAATGCTTCGGCAACTCATCACACACACACACACACACACACACACACACACACACACACACACACACACACACACACACACACACACGCACACACACACACACACATAAAGAGTGATTGAGTGCAGTCAGAATGAAAGTAAGAAAGAAAACAAAACACGGACAAACAAAACAGTGGGCAATAACAATTCCAATTACATTGTCGTACTGCCTATATCCTTTGTTCAACAGATGCGTTTGAAGATTGCGAGCAGACGAATGCCCACAAGACAGGCTAGTTCTGCTTCCACGGTCCACAGTCCTGGACACGAGAGCTGACGGAAGACCACAAGACACTTAGAAATATTAAACATCGAATTGGTCCTATTTTTGTAGCCTGTACTTTAATTAGAGAGAGAGAGAGAGAGAGAGAGAGAGAGAGAGAGAGAGAGAGAGAGAGAGAGAGAGAGAGAGAGAGAGAGGAGAGGAGAGAGAAGGGGAAAATGTAAACTGAGGAATTATCCACCTCAAAATGAACCGAAAGTCAACTGTTGCTTGGTGTCAGAGCAAGAAGAATGCTCAAATAATATAAATCAGCAAATTTTGGACTTTGTAAAATTCTAATTGAACATTACGTTTTCTTCGTAATATTGGATTTTGTTTTTAACTTTTCAAAAATTGTTTATGCACATGTTAACACATTCGTTTCCGTTGGGGATGAAATCTTCATCTGACTGTAGCTCAGATCTCAAGGGGTTTTCATGGTTGGAATCAGCGTTTAAAACATTAGAAGGAAAAAATAACAAACGGAAATAGCTAAACAGACATCAGACTCATTTCCTGGTGGAGGCTCACTGGAACATCTCTGTGATTGGTTCTCCTCAGATAATACTCGCAGTAAATATCTCCTTGACCCAGACTGTTTTTGTCTTCAATGGTGCTCACTGCTGTGTATTTACATGTAAACAATTTATTGATTGTGGTCAGAAACGATAATAAAACTCAATATAATATTTTTCCTAGATTGTTTTGTTTTGAATTGCACTTGTATTGTCTTCAATTTTCGTGACATGAAAGCATCCCTTCCTCGTTGTACGCATGCACACACACGCACGCGCGCGCACGCACATGCGGATGCATGTACACACACACACTTGATTTGTGTTGTCTTCATTTTTCGTGCGATGAAAATATTTCTTCCTCATTGTATGCATGCACACACACGCGCGTTCGTGCAAGCATACACAAGCGGGCACATACGTATGCACGCACACACACACACACGCGCACGCACGCACATACGCATGCATACACACACACACACACACACACACACACACACACACACACACACACACACACACACACACACACATTATTTTAAGCAGGGATATATGCACTGTTACAGCATGCCGGGGACTTGGGACAGGCGATGGAAAGGAAAAACCAAAACAGGGCGCTCACACCGCTTTCGTGTCAAAACCTTGGCACACAGGAATGAAAGAGAAAAAAAGCATTTATCTAATAACAATAATAATGATAATATATTGTACTTTTTGGTGCAAAGCCCTCATAAATAGGCTCTAAACAACTCACATAAAACAGCACATAGTGCATTATACCACAGAAGCGTACATGAAAACAAAAGTGGAAAACAAAATCAGTATCCACTTATACAATACTGCAAATTCCAGATATATGAATTATCGCAGGAAAAGGGCACAACACACACACACACACACACACACACACACACACACACACACACACACACACACACACACACACACACACGCACACACACACACACACACACACACGCAATGATGGAGGAATACAATGATGGAGGGGACACCAGGGGAGTGAAGAGGATGAGAAGAGACAAAGAACTATGCTTTGTCACATTCAAAGGCCATTTTGAACAGGTGGGTTTTCAGTCTGCTTTTGAAAGAGGACAGATTAGGTGAGCGCCGGAGAAAGTAAGATTACATTCATATAACGCACACTCGTAAACGGGACAAACGATAGCTAATTGTTATTAGCCTGGACTGATACCTGTAAATCATTGGACAGACAGTGGTAAAACTTGGGGCAGACACTGGGGAAACTCATGCTACGTTGGTAGCAATCTAGACAGACACTGGTAAAACATGTGCAGACACCGGTGAAACTTTGGGCAGAGACTGATATAAGTTCTGGGCTGACACTAGTGAAACGTTGGGTAGACATCGGCAAAACTCTGGGGATAAACTTGCAAAAAGACTGGGTCTGTTAGCCCACAATTTCTTGTAATCGATTTCTCTCACTTTGAGAGAAATCGTGGTTGTTCCCATTGTTTTCATTAAAAAAAAATTCCTTTGTCTTCGGAGTTGGATTTTTGTCTTTTCCCAATGCAAACATACGAGAGAAAGAGAGAGAGAGAGAGAGAGAGAGAGAGAGAGAGAGAGAGAGAGAGAGAGAGAGAGAGAGAGAGAGAGAGAGAGAGAGAGAGGAGTAACGACAACGACGATCATGATCATGACAGTTTGCGTCAGAGAGAAAGAAATATTGACAAAAGAAAGAAGAAAACAGGTGTGACTATATGGTGAAGACGTACATGACAGTCCTTTTCTACTACACCTGTCAATATCTGCTGCTGCTGCTGAAAGCTGGCACATCTCGCTTACAGTGACAATCATCATTGTTGCTGCATGTCCCTTACAGTGACAATCATCATTGTTGCTACATGTCCCTTACAGTGACAATCATCCATGTTGCTACATGTCCCTTACAGTGACAATCATCATTGTTGCTACATGTCCCTTACAGTGACAATCATCCTTGTTGCTACGTGTCCCTTACAGTGACAATCATCCTTGTTGCTACATGTCTCCTACAGTGACAATCATCCATGTTGCTATATGTGCCTTACAATGACAATCATCTGTGTTGCTAAATTTCCCTTACAATGACAATCATCCTTGTTGCGATATGTCCCTTACAGTGACATTCATCCTTGTTGCTACATGTCTCCTAGAGAATCATCCATGTTGCTACATGTGCCTTACAATGACAATCATCTGTGTTGCTAAATTTCCATTACAATGACAATCATCCTTGTTGCTATATAAGTACCTAATATACAGGCTTTTGTAAAACTATCCTGTGTACAGAAATGCTCACTGCATGTTTTAAATTTAATAAAAAATACTGCAGACTATTCATCCTCAAGTGAATATATATATTTTTTTTAAATCTATGGCTCTAAAAAATTTCTAAACAAAGGTAATAAGTTTTGGAGAGATGTATATGATGCTTATGATAGATTTTGTACCCAAGTAGAATTGAATAAGAATAAAGAAATTGTAGCAGAACCTATTTTTTCACAATAACAAGTTCAAAATCAACATTAACTATTTTCTCTTCAAAGCATGGACGGATAAAGATATATTTTTTTGTGGAGGATGTTCTAAACGAAAAAGGCCAATTCTTAAATTATGAAGAATTTTCAAGGAAGTATGGAATACAAGTGAACGTCTTGAACTACACAAACAATTAAAAAATATGCAAGAAAAAAGAACAAACTGTTTGAAAATAGCAAGACGAACAAAGGCAGTAAGCCATTACAAATATTGTTGTGGAATCAGCAATGGAATAAAACCATATTATGTATTACTATCGCAAAAAAGATAGAAATATTTAACATAAAAGCCTTTGATGGGAAAATAAGCTGAATACACATATTCATTGGGAGATTGTATTAAAACAGATTTTTTTTTAATTAAGAAAATAAAAATTAAATAGTTTCAGATCAATTTATGCCATAGAATCCTAGTGTCAAATAATATCCTAAAAGTTATTGGTGTGACTGATGATGACAGTTGTACTTTTTGTGACACCGAAAAAGATGAAGTGCAGCATTATTTGTGGTTTTGCACAGTTATACAAACTTTTTGGCTTCAGTTTGAAAATAAACTTAAAGAAGAATGGTTCGATTTTGGATTGGCTTAGTGATAATATCAAACACAGAAAAACATTATAGGAAAATAAGCTTTATATTACTTGGTTTATATCGAAATGATATTTATTCTTCAAATGCATGACTAATATCAAACATATTTTAATAGAAACAGGGTATAACTGTGTATGGGATGCTCAATACTTCTTGGAGAGGGATTTTTTCTGCAAGAATGTTAACATTGCTTTGAGAGATAGTTTTCAAAATCTATGGAGAAATGCTCTAGAAGCGAGCAATTTGGTTTATCGAAATTTCAAAAATGAATTTGGTAGAGAAAGGTATATGTCAAATGACTGATAACTACGTTATTAGCTTCTTCAAATGTCAAGTAGTAATCATAAGCTGGAAATAGAAACAGGGAGCCACAAAGGCATACCACGAGAATTACGGCTATGTAAGGTTTGTAACATGTCTGTGAGTGGGGGTGAGATCCATTTTATAATGGGATGTCCCAATTATAATCAGTTGCGAAATAGATATGTTCCTAAAATATATTTGTCTCCAAAATCGGTTTTTATTTTTTGTAATATTCTCTCAAAGGAGGCAAAAAAGTAATTTTAGCTATTAGTAAGATGATTGAATTTGCAAAAGTTTTCTAGCTATACTTTTGGGGTTAAAAGACATTTGTGTTTTCTCAACTTTTATGTGACATTATTGTGCAATTGAATATATTTGTTCTGGGCATGAAAGCATTATTTTGTTGCAATCATCCATACACCAATAGGAGTGAAAGGATAATTAAAACTTGAAACTAGAAACTAGAAAGATGCATGCATGCATGTGCGCGCGCGCGCGCGCGCGCGTGTGTGTGTGTGTGTGTGTGTGTGTGTGTGTATGTGTGTCTGTGTATGTGTGTGTGTGTGTGTGAGTGTGTGTGTGTGTGTGTGTGTGTGTGTGTGTGTGTGTGTGTGTGTGTGTGTGTGTGTGTGTGTGTGTGTGTGTGTGTGTGTGTGTGTGTGTGTGTGTGTGTGTGTGTGTGTGTGTGTGTGTGTTGTGCCCTTTTCCTGCAATAATTCATATATCTGGAATTTGCAGTATTGTATTAGTGGATACAGATTTTGTTTTCCACTTATGTTTTCATGTACGCTTCTGTGGTATAATGCACTATGTGCTGTTTTATGTGTGTTGTTTAGAGCCTATTTATGAGGGCTTTGCACCAAAAAGTACAATATATTATCATTATTATTGTTATTAGATAAATGCTTTTTTTCTCTTTCATTCCTGTGTGCCAAGGTTTTGACACGAAAGCGGTGTGAGCGCCCTGTTTTGGTTTTTCCTTTCCATCGCCTGTCCCAAGTCCCCGGCATGCTGTAACAGTGCATATATCCCTGCTTAAAATAATGTGTGTGTGTGTGTGTGTGTGTGTGTGTGTGTGTGTGTGTGTGTGTGTGTGTGTGTGTGTGTGTGTGTGTGTGTGTGTGTGTGTGTGTGTGTGTGTGCATGCGTACAACGAGGAAGGGATGCTTTCATGTCACAAAAATTGAAGACAATACAAGTGCAATTCAAAACAAAACAATCTAGGAAAAATATTATATTGAGTTTTATTATCGTTTCTGACCACAATCAAGAAACTGTTTACATGTAAATACACAGCAGTGAGCACCATTGAAGACAAAAACAGTCTGGGTCAAGGAGATATTTACTGCGAGTATTATCTGAGGAGAACCAATCACAGAGATGTTCCGGTGAGCCTCCACCAGGAAATGAGTCTGATGTCTGTTTAGCTATTTCCGTTTGTTATTTTTTCCTTCTAATGTTTTAAACGCTGATTCCAACCATGAGAACCCCTTGAGATCTGAGCTACAGTCAGATGAAGATTTCATCCCCTACGGAAACGAATGTGTTAACATGTGCATAAACAATTTTGAAAAGTTAAAAACAAAATCCAATATTACGAAGAAAACGTAATGTTCAATTAGAATTTTACAAAGTCCAAAACTTGCTGATTTATATTATTTGAGCATTTTTCTTGCTCTGACACCAAACAACAGCTGACTTTCGGTTCATTTTGAGGTGGATAATTTCTCAGTTTACATTTTCCCCTTCTCTCTCCTCTCTCTCTCTCTCTCTCTCTCTCTCTCTCTCTCTCTCTCTCTCTCTCTCTCTCTCTCTCTCTCTCTCTCTCTCTCTAATTAAAGTACAGGCTACAAAAATAGGACCAATACGATGTTTAATATTATTTCTCAGTGTCTTGTGGTCTTCCGTCAGCTCTCGTGTCCAGGACTGTGGACCGTGGAAGCAGAACTAGCCTGTCTTGTGGGCATTCGTCTGCTCGCAATCTTCAAACGCATCTGTTGAACAAAGGATACAGGCAGTACGACAATGTAATTGGAATTGTTATTGCCCACTGTTTTGTTTGTCCGTGTTTTGTTTTCTTTCTTACTTTCATTCTGACTGCACTCAATCACTCTTAATGTGTGTGTGTGTGTGTGTGTGTGTGTGTGTGTGTGTGTGTGTGTGTGTGTGTGTGTGTGTGTGTGTGTGTGTGTGTGTGTGTGTGTGTGTGTGTGTGTGTGTGTGTGTGTGATGAGTTGCCGAAGCATTGACGTCAAATATCGGACCACTCACGCCTTACAATATCAAACACAAAACCTGACAGAGAAGACCATTACACTGACACAAAACCTCTCTCACAGGACCACTCACTTACCACATCATTATCACACAATAATCACTCACCCACATCATCATCCTCACACAAAGGACCACTCACCCACAACAACATCATCACAAAAAGGACCACTCACCCACAACATTATCATCACACAAAGGACCACTCACCCAGAACATCATCACACAAAGGACCACTGACCAAGGACATCATCACCACATAATAACCACTCACCCAAAACATCATCACCACACAATAACCACTCACCCAAAACATCATCACCACACAATAACCACTCACCCGAAACAACATCACTACGCAATAAGCACTGACCCAGAACATCATCATGACATAAAGAACCACTCACCCATAACATCATCATCACACAATAACCACTCACCCAGAACAATATCACCACACAAAGAACCACTCACCCAGAACATCTTGAAGCTCGTCCAGTTCCTTCTCACACAACTGGTTGTTTTTATTCTCTGTACAAAAACAGAAAAATAGACTAGAATGGATCTATCCCATTACAACAGCTTCAAACTCCCCCCTACTGGGTATTAACTCAGCATCATTCTTGGCTATCCTCAAATGACGCCCGGTGTAATTTGTGGCTTGTCATGATCGATCCTCCTCGTTACAATTTACCCCTTTTCTATGGGTTGAATATAGCCGTTGAATAAAAAGAAGGGGGTGGAGTTGTTCTGGGCTAGCCTTTACTGACCCCCACCTCACCCCACCCTCACACCTCCTCTCTATTGTCCTTTAAGGGAAGTAATGGTGGACTAGTTCTACTTTGATAGCCTGAGGACCAAGTTTGCCGTATTCATTAAGAGGGAAAGGAAGGGGTACAAATCTTACTGAGGGAAGAATAGACCTGACTGGATGAAGTTTATTCCCAGGGGTCATTCCAGGCCAGCCTAAATACACCACAATGATCATCACTATCATCACCATCACCATCACCATCATCTTCATCATCATCATCTTCACCACCATCACAATTACCAGCAGCAGCAACAGAGGCAGCTACAGCAACAGCAATGATGCCAAATCAATAGCAGAAACAACAGCACAGGAAGCAGCTATAAACTATATTTTCACCAAAATTGTCAAAGTTGGTAGTCAGTGGCGAATCATCAACAACGTTAACAACGTCAAGTGGTACAAATCATAGCCGTCCACCCCAACCATCACCCAACCTCTACAGCAGGAGGGGATACCTTGTGCTGTCATACACCCCAACCAGACTTCACCACACCCCCTACCACCCGAACCACCCCAACCATCACCAATCCTCCACCACAAACTGCCATCACCAACCACTACCACCACCAAGCACTCACCGACCACCTCAGTCAAACGATAACAGAAAAACAACAAAAGCCACTGACTGTCCACGGCGTCGAAGGCGTCAGTCACGAGCGCCTTGTTCAGCCCCACTTTGGTGTCGGTGCCGAATCCAGGACACCTCAGACTCAGTTTGTTGAGCAGGTCCATGGCTTCGTTGGCCTGCATCGCGTCGTCGTCGTCCTGGCTCAATGGAGCGTCCACGTCATCGGCGCTCCGTTTGCCCACCGTGTGTCTGTAGACAGGTATCCACCTCTGTTGCGAAAGGACAGTTAAAAAAAGAGGGTGTTATTTCATTTTTAAAAAAAAGTTATTAAAATGGACGGTATGTATGTGTTTGTGTGTGTGTGTGTGTGTGTGTGTGTGTGTGTGTGTGTGTGTGTGTGTGTGTGTGTGTGTGTGTGTGTGTGTGTGTGTGTGTGTGTGAGATAGCAGCAGCAGTAATAGTAGTTAAACACTTACACTGAAGCGCCACGCCCTAATCCATGCAGCGTCGGTCTGTGCCACCAGCACGACGGCTACCGTCAGGAACAGGAGAATCAGGGTCTTCATCTGCAGGACACAACAAAAACTGTTATGACATTGCCGTGTTGTGTTGTACTGCATTGCCACCATTACCACCCAAAACAAGAATAACAATACAATCATAAGCATGCAGCAAAGACAAGATGCCAAACC
>NC_134902.1:34529265-34539265 GCF_041734735.1 Babylonia areolata | reverse complement strand
CGGGCATGAAAGCATTATTTTGTTAAAATTATCCTACTCCAGTAGGAGTGAAAGGATAATTAAAACTTGAAACTTGCATGTGGTGTGTGTGTGTGTGTGTGTGTGTGTGTGTGTGTGTGTGTGTGTGTGTGTGTGTGTGTGTGTGTGTGTGTGTGTGTGTTGTTGTTCCATTTTCCTGCGATGATTCATATATCTGCAATTTGCAGTAGTGTATTGATGGATACAGATTTTGCTTTCCACTTATGTTTTCATGTGCACTTGTTTGAGCCGCTCAGAGCCCATTTATGGGGGCTTGCACCAAAAAGTACATATCATTATTATTTTTATTAAATAAAGTTGTTGCTTTTTCTCTTTCATTCCTGTGTGCCAAGGTTTTGACACGAGAGCGGTGTGAGCGCCCTGTCTTGGTTTTTCCTTACCATCGCCTGTCCCAAGTCCCCGGCATGTTGTAACAGTGCATATATCCCTGCTTAAATGTGTGTGTGTGTGTGTCTGTGTGTGTGTGTGTGTGTATGCGCGCGCGCGCGCGTGTGTGTGTGTATGCATGCGTATGTGCGTGCGTGCGCGTGTGTGTGCGTGCATACGTATGTGCGAGCTTGCGTACGCTTGCACGAACGCGCGTGTGTGTGCATGCATACAATGCATGGAATATTTTCATCTCACGAAAAATGAAGACAACACAAATCAAGTGCAATTCAAAGCAAAACAATCCAGAAAAAATATTATATTGAGTTTTATTATCGTTTCTGACCACAATCAATAAATTGTTTACATGTAAATACACAGCAGTGAGCACCATTTAAGACAAAAACAAACTGGGTCAAGGAGATATTTACTGCGAGTATTATCTGAGGAGAACCAATCACAGAGATGTTCCGGTGAGCCTCCACCAGGAAATGAGTCTGATGTCTGTTTAGCTATTTCCGCTTGTTACTTTTTTTCCTTCTAATGTTTTAAACGCTGATTCCAGCCGTGAAAACCCCTTGAGGTCTGAGCTACAGTCAGATGAAGATTTCATCCCCTACGGAAACGAATGTGTTAACATGTGCATAAACAATTTTGAAAAGTAAAAAAAAAAATCCAATATTACGAAGAAAACGTAATGTTCAATTAGAATTTAGCAAAGTCCAAAATTTGCTGATTTATATTACTTGAGCATTCTTCTTGCTCTGACACCAAACAGTTGACTTTCGGTTCATTTTGAGGTGGATAATTTCTCAGTTTACATTTCCCCTTCTCTCTCCTCTCCTCTCTCTCTCCTCTCCTCTCTCTCTCTCTCTCTCTCTCTCTCTCTCTCTCTCTAATTAAAGTACAGGCTACAAAAATAGGACCAATACGATGTTTAATATTATTTCTCAGTGTCTTGTGGTCTTCCGTCAGCTCTCGTGTCCAGGACTGTGGACCGTGGAAGCAGAACTAGCCTGTCTTGTGGGCATTCGTCTGCTCGCAATCTTCAAACGCATCTGTTAAACAAAGGATACAGGCAGTACGACAATGTAATTGGAATTGTTATTGCCCACTGTTTTGTTTGTCCGTGTTTTGTTTTCTTTCTTACTTTCATTCTGACTGCACTCAATCACTCTTAATGTGTGTGTGTGTGTGTGTGTGTGTGTGTGTGTGTGTGTGTGTGTGTGTGTGTGTGTGTGTGTGTGTGTGTGTGTGTGTGTGTGTGTGTGTGTGTGATGAGTTGCCGAAGCATTGACGTCAAATATCGGACCACTCACGCCTTACAATATCAAACACAAAACCTGACAGAGAAGACCATTACACTGACACAAAACCTCTCTCACAGGACCACTCACTTACCACATCATTATCACACAATAATCACTCACCCACAACATCCTCCTCACACAAAGGACCACTCACCCACAACAACATCATCACAAAAAGGACCACTCACCCACAACATTATCATCACACAAAGGACCACTCACCCAGAACATCATCACACAAAGGACCACTGACCAAGGACATCATCACCACATAATAACCACTCACCCAAAACATCATCACCACACAATAACCACTCACCCAAAACATCATCACCACACAATAACCACTCACCCGAAACAACATCACCACGCAATAAGCACTGACCCAGAACATCATCATGACATAAAGAACCACTCACCCATAACATCATCATCACACAATAACCACTCACCCAGAACAATATCACCACACAAAGAACCACTCACCCAGAACATCTTGAAGCTCGTCCAGTTCCTTCTCACACAACTGGTTGTTTTTATTCTCTGTACAAAAACAGAAAAATAGCTTAGAATGGATCTATCCCATTACAACAGCTTCAAACTCCCCCCTACTGGGTATTAACTCAGCATCATTCTTGGCTATCCTCAAATGACGCCCGGTGTAATTTGTGGCTTGTCATGATCGATCCTCCTCGTTACAATTTACCCCTTTTCTATGGGTTGAATATAGCCGTTGAATAAAAAGAAGGGGGTGGAGTTGTTCTGGGCTAGCCTTTACTGACCCCCACCTCACCCCACCCTCACACCTCCTCTCTATTGTCCTTTAACGGAAGTAATGGTGGACTAGTTCTACTTTGATAGCCTGAGGACCAAGTTTGCCGTATCCATTAAGATGGAAAGGAAGGGGTACAAATCTTACTGAGGGAAGAATAGACCTGACTGGATGAAGTTTATTCCCAGGGCTCATTCCAGGCCAGCCTAAATACACCACAATGATCATCACTATCATCACCATCACCATCACCATCATCTTCATCATCATCATCTTCACCACCATCACAATTACCACCAGCAGCAACAGAGGCAGCTACAGCAACAGCAATGATGCCAAATCAATAGTAGAAACAACAGCACAGGAAGCAGCTATAAACTATATTTTCACCAAAAATTGTCAAAGTTGGTAGTCAGTGGCGAATCATCAACAACGTTAACAACGTCAAGTGGTACGAAGCACAGCCACCCGCCCCCACCATCACCCAACCTCTAGAACAGGAGGGGATACCTTATGCTGTTATACACCCCAACCACTCTTCACCACACACCCTACCACCTGCACCACCCCTACCACCTCCAATCCTCCACCACAAACCACCATCACCAACCACCACCACCAAGCACTCACCGACCACCTCAGTCAAACGATAACAGAAAAACAACAAAAGCCACTGACTGTCCACGGCGTCGAAGGCGTCAGTCACGAGCGCCTTGTTCAGCCCCACTTTGGTGTCGGTACCGAATCCAGGACACCTCAGACTCAGTTTGTTGAGCAGGTCCATGGCTTCGTTGGCCTGCATCGCGTCGTCGTCGTCCTGGCTCAATGGAGCGTCCACGTCATCGGCGCTCCGTTTGCCCACCGTGTGTCTGTAGACAGGTATCCACCTCTGTTGCGAAAGGACAGTTAAAAAAAGAGGGTGTTATTTCATTTTTTTTAAAAGTTATTAAAATGGAAGGTATGTATGTGTATGTGTGTGTGTGTGTGTGTGTGTGTGTGTGTGTGTGTGTGTGTGTGTGTGTGTGTGTGTGTGTGTGTGAGAGAGATAGCAGCAGCAGTAATAGTAGTTAAACACTTACCCTGAAGCGCCACGCCCTAACCCATCCAGCGTCGGTCTGTGCCACCAGCACGACGGCTACCGTCAGGAACAGGAGAATCAGGGTCTTCATCTGCAGGACACAACAAAAACTGTTATGACATTGCCGTGTTGTGTTGTACTGCATTGCCACCATTACCACCCAAAACAAGAATAACAATACAATCATATGCATGCAGCAAAGACAAGATGCCAAACCCTCCCCGCTCCTGCCCCTCTCTCACCTTGCAGTGCAGTAGAAGTCAGCACGTGGCGCTACAGCAGACGAGACGAGGACAAGCAGCAACAGGAGCCAGGGACTGTGTGATCGCCTGAGCTGCGCCCTCTTACTCATACACCCTTGCTGCTGTCCTAGATGCCACACCCCTGGCCAGTGTTGACGGAAGGACATAGGAAAAGGGGGCTGGCCCACCGAAGACGCCAGCCCTTGTCGATTTGACGTTAGGAGTGTAAGCCTGGTCGGACCATTATTAATGCTGACTGTCACCTTTGTTCAGTTTAGTGAGCAAGCAATTATCTTCGTCAGGGTCACGTGTAGTCCATGTCCAAAAGCCAAGAACCCAACAAGACAAAAACATGAATGAATGTCACTGTAAGACACATGTAGCAACAAGGATGATTGTCACTGTCAGGGACATGTAGCAATAAGGATGATTGTCACTGTAAGGCACATGTAGCAACATGGATGATTGTCATTGTAAGGGAGATGTAGCAACAAGGATGATTGTCACTGTAAGGGAGATGTAGCAACATGGATGATTGTCACTGTAAGGGAGATGTAGCAACAATGAGGATTGTCACTGTAAGCGAGATGTGCCAGCTTTCAGCAGCAGCAGCAGATATTAACAGGTGTAGTAGAAAAGGACTGTCATGTACGTGTTCACAATATTGTCACACCTGTTTTCTTCTTTCTTTTTTCGATATTTCTTTCTCTCTGGCGCCACTGTCATGATCATAATCGTCGTTGTCGTTTCTCCTATTTCTCCTCTCTCTCTCTCTCTCTCTCTCTCTCTCTCTCTCTCTCTCTCTCTCTCTCTCTCTCTCTCTCTCTCTCTCTCTCTCTCTCTCTTTCTCTTTCTCTCTCTTATGTTTGCATTGGGAAAAGACAAGAATCCAACTCCAATGACAGAGGATTTTTTTTTTTTTTAATGAAAACAATGGGAACGACCACGATTTCTCTCAAAGTGAGAGAAATCGATTACAAGAAATCGTGGGTTAACAGACCCAGTCTTTTTGCAAGTTTATCCCCAGAGTTTTGCCGATGTCTACCCAAAGTTTCACTAGTGTCAGCCCAGAACTTATATCAGTCTCTGCCCAAAGTTTCACCGGTGTCTGCAAATGTTTTACCAGTGTCTGTCTAGATTGCTACCAACGTCAATCATGAGTTTTACCAGTGTCTGCCCCCAGTTTTACCACTGTCTGTTCAGTGTTTTACAGGTATCAGTCCAGGCTAATATTAATTAGCTATCGTTTGTCCCGTTTACGAGTGTGTGTTATATGAATTTAATCTTACTTTCTCCGGCGCTCACCTAATCTGTCCTCTTTCAAAAGCAGACTGAAAACCCATCTGTTCAAAATTCCCTATGAATGTGACAAAGCATAGTTCTTTGCTCTCTTCTCATCCTCTTCACTCCCCTTGTTTGCCCCCTCCAACATTCTATTCCTGGTGGTGGTGGTGATGGTGGTGGTGGTGGTGGTGGTGGTGGTGGTGTGTGTGTGTGTGTGTGTGTGTGTGTGTGTGTGTGTGTGTGTGTGTGTGTGGAAATAAAAATATTATCTAATATTTGGTCGAAAAAATATCAACACCTGTGGGCAGGGTAGCTGTGCTCAAATCCCTTATTCTGTCCAAACTGGTTTATCTGTGGATATTTGTACCAAACCCACCTGCCAGTGATGTAAAACAGCTACAAGACATGTGTTTTCAATTTGTATGGGACATTTTGTTTTCATTAAAAAAATAAAATAAAATAACATAAAACGAGTGTATGCAATGCATGATGTAGAAAGCGGGGGAATTGGAGTACCTAATATATAGTCTTTTGTAAAGGCACTGAAACTATCCTGGGTACGAAAAATGCTCACTGCATGTTTTAAATTTAATAAAATACTACAGACTATTCATCCTTAAATGAATGTATTTAAAAAAATCTATGGCTCTAAATTGTTTCTAAAGAAAGGTAATAAGTTTTGGAGAGATGTATATGATGCTTATGATAGATTTTGTACCCGAGTAGAATTGAATAAGAATAAAGAAATTGTAGCAGAACCTATTTTTTTTCACAATAACAAGTTCAAAATCGACATTAACTATTTTTCTCTTTAAAGCATGGACGGATGAAGACACACACACACAGACACACACACAGACACACACACAGACACACACACACACACACACACATAATTATATACATACATATCTATCTATCTATCTATCTATCTATATATATATATATATATATCTATCTATCTATATATCTATATATCTATATATATATATATATATATCTATCTCTCTCTCTCTATATATATATACATATACATATATATATATATATATATATATATATATATATATATATATATATATATATATATATATATATATATATATATAGATAGATAGATAGATATATATATATTTGTTTGTTTGTTTGTTGTTGTTTTCTTAAGATATTCTAAATGAAAAAAGGCAATTCTTAAATCATGAAGAATTTTCAAGGAAGTATGGAATACAAGTGAACGTTTTGAACTTCATAAGCTGTACACAAGCAATTAAAGAATATGCAAGAAAAAGGAATAAACAGTTTGAAAATAGCAAGAACAAAGGTAGTAAGGCATTACAAATATTATGTGGAATCAGCAAAGGAATAAAACCATATTATGAATTACTATTGCAAAAGATAGAAATATTTGACATGAAAGTCTTTAATGGGAAAATATGCTAAATACACAAATTGACTGGGAGATTGTATCAAAAAAGTTAAAGTTTGGGGGTGGGAGTGGGGAGGGATGGGTAGGGGAGAAAAAAAAGGGGAAAAAAGAGGATAATGATGATGTTTTTAATGCGCGTAATACTGAAGATGAAGTTACTTCAGCCTGAAGAAAGGCAAAAGTGCCGGTGAAGACATGATTCGAAATGAATATATCATTAACAGCGTCCCTTTGCTTACACAAACATATTGTAAATTATTCGACAGAGTAATGAACGAAGGTTTTGTACCAGAAAAAATGGGTATCGGACTTGATAGTGCCATTGAAAAAAGGCAAAGGTGATACATTTGACTGTGATGATGAAGGGGAATAACTTTGCTCAGCTGTGTTGGAAAGTAATTCACTTCAGTGTTAAATGCTAGACGACTGGTTACATCAATGCAAACAATACACTTTCAGGGGCCCAAGCAGAATTTAGACAATTCCATTCTACATTAGATCAAATGTTTATTGTGAAATCATCAATTGATATCTTCTCCATGAAAAAGAAGACATTTTATTGTGATTTTGTTGATTTTTAAAAAGCCTTTGATTCTGTTTGGAGAAGTGAGTTGTGGCAAAAACGTGTTCATGAAGGCATAAATGGTAAAATTTTGCATGCCATAATGAACACTTATATAATATCATTGTCATGTGTGTTTTTCATGGCGAAAAATCGGATTTCTTACCATTTGTAAGGGTGTATGACAAGGAGAAAATTAATCGCCTTTGCTTTTTTTTTCTTTTTCTTTTTTTTTTTGCATCCTAACGATTTAGAGTCGTCTTTGACTGAGCATAAGAGTCCATCTCTTGATCATTTATTAAATTTTGACATTTCAGACTTAGATAATTACATACGATTATTTGTTCTCTTGTATGCTGATGACACAATTTTACTTTCGGAGACGAAAGAAGGACTACAACAATCCCTCGATGTCTTTCACATATTGTTTACATTGGAAACTAGTTGTTAATGTAAAGAAAACTAAAGTGACAATTTTTTTTTTTTTTTTTAAAAGAAAAAAAGCTAAAGCCTCTTTTTAAGTTTGGTGATGCATATTTGGATGTTGTCTATTCTTTTAAATATTTTGCTATCGAATTTAGTAGAAACGGCACTTTCTACAAAGCTAAACAAAATGATTTATGAACAGGCTGAAAAACCTATGTTTTCTTGACTTCAGTCAGCCAGAAATCAAGATTTACCGTTACATGTCGTTCTGGACATGTACCAGTCCATGATTGTTCCTATTTTGTTTCATGTAAGTATACTTGAAAAATTAGAATTGGAATTTTTGAAACGCTTGTTCAAACTGAACAAGAATACTATGATCTAAACTATTTATGAAGAAACTGGTATTTATCCAATTAGTGTAGTAGTGAAAATGAGATTGGTTCGATTTCGGACTTGCTTAGTGATATCAAATACAGAAAAATGTTATGGGACAATATGTTTTACATTACTTGGTTTATATCGAAATGGTATTTATTCTTCAAATGGATGACTAATATCAAACAAATTTTTAATAGAAACAGGGTGTGACTGTGTATGGGATGTTCAATCCTACTTAGAGAAGGAATCTTTCTGCAAGAATGTCAACATTGCTTTGATAGATAGTTTTCAAAATCTATGGAGAAATGTTCTAAAGGTGAGTGATTTGGTTTATCGAAATTTTAAGAATTTGGTAGAGAAAGATATATGTCAAATGCCTGATAATTACGTTATCAGCTTCTTCAACTTTTGAAGTAGTAACCATAAGCTGGAAATAGAAACAGGGAGCCACAAAGGCATACCACGAGAATTACGGCTATGTAAGGTTTGTAACATGTCTGTGATTGGGGATGAGTTCCATTTTATAATGAATGTCCCAATTATGATCACTTGCGAAAAAGATGTGTTCGTAAAAAATAATTGTCTCCAAAATCGGTTTTTGATTTTTGTAATATGCTCAAAGGAGGCAAAAAAAGTACTTTTAACCATAGTAAGATGATTGAATTTCCAATTTGTTGTCTAGCTATACATTTGGGGTTAAAAACATTTGTGTTTTCTCAACTTTTATGTGACATTGTTGTGTAATTGGATATCTTTCTTCCGGGCATGAAAGCATTATTTTGTTAAAATTATCCTACTCCAGTAGGAGTGAAAGGATAATTAAAACTTGAAACTTGCATGTGTGTGTGTGTGTGTGTGTGTGTGTGTGTGTGTGTGTGTGTGTGTGTGTGTGTGTGTGTGTGTGTGTTGTTCCCTTTTCCTGCGATGATTCATATATCTGCAATTTGCAGTATTGTATTGATGGATACAGATTTTGCTTTCCACTTATGTTTTCATGTGCACTTGTTTGAGTCGCTCAGAGCCCATTTATGGGGGCTTGCACCAAAAAGTACATATCATTATTATTTTTATTAAATAAAGTTGTTGCTTTTTCTCTTTCATTCCTGTGTGCCAAGGTTTTGACACGAAAGCGGTGTGAGCGCCCTGTTTTGGTTTTTCCTTTCCATCGCCTGTGCCAAGTCCCCGGCATGTTGTAACAGTGCATATATCCCTGCTTAAATGTGTGTGTGTGTGTGTGTGTGTGTGTGTGTGTGTGTGTGTGTGTGTGTGCGCGCTCGCGCGCGCGCGCGTGTGTGTATGTATGCATGCGTATGTGCGTGCGTGCGCGTGTGTGTGTGTGCGTGCATACGTATGTGCGTGCTTGCGTACGCTTGCGCGAACGCGCGTGTGTGTGCATGCATACAATGAGGATGGAATATTTTCATCTCACGAAAAATGAAGACAACACAAATCAAGTGCAATTCAAAGCAAAACAATCCAGGAAAAAAAATTATATTGAGTTTTATTATCGTTTCTGACCACAATCAATAAATTGTTTACATGTAAATACACAGCAGTGAGCACCATTTAAGACAAAAACAAACTGGGTCAAGGAGATATTTACTGCGAGTATTATCTGAGGAGAACCAATCAGAGATGTTCCGGTGAGCCTCCACCAGGAAATGAGTCTGATGTCTGTTTAGCTATTTCCGCTTGTTATTATTTTTCCTTCTAATGTTTTAACGCTGATTCCAACCGTGAAAACCCCTTGAGGTCTGAGCTACGGTCAGATGAAGATTTCATCCCCTACGGAAACGAATGTGTTAACATGTGCATAAACAATTTTGAAAAGTAAAAAAAAAAAAAAAAAAAAAAAAAAAAAAATCAATATTACGAAGAAAACGTAATGTTCGATTAGAATTTAGCAAAGTCCAAAATTTGCTGATTTATATTACTTGGGCATTCTTCTTGCTCTGACACCAAACAACAGTTGACTTTCGGTTCATTTTGAGGTGGATAATTTCTCAGTTTACATTTCCCCTTCTCTCTCCTCTCCTCTCTCTCTCCTCTCCTCTCTCTCTCCTCTTCTCTCTCTCTCTCTTTCTAATTAAAGTACAGGCTACAAAAAGAGGACC
>NC_134902.1:34504265-34524265 GCF_041734735.1 Babylonia areolata | reverse complement strand
AATAATGACTCCTCTTGTTGTTGTGTCAGAATAAGAGGTCAAAGTGCCAAGTTTAGAGAATACAAAAAATATAAATATAACAGTAAATGCAGTCTGCATATAATTAGGCTTCTTTTTTATTTTATTTTTTTTGTGCCCATCCCAGAGGTGCAATATTGTTTTAAACAAGATGACTGGAAAGAACTGAATTTTTCCTATTTTTATGCCAAATTTAGTGTCAACTGACAAAGTATTTGCAGAGAAAATGTCAATGTTAAAGTTTACCACGGACACACACACACACACACACACACACACACACACAGAGAGAGAGAGAGAGAGAGAGAGAGAGAGAGAGAGAGAGAGAGAGAGAGAGAGAGAGAGAGAACCGAACACCGGGTTAAAACATAGACTCACTTTGTTTACACAAGTGAGTCAAAAAGACTATGCTGCCAAACCTTCCCTTTATCTTCTCTCTCACCTTGAAGTGCAGTAGCAGTCAGCACGTGGCAGTACAGCAGTCAGCACGTGGCAGTACAGCAGTCAGGCAGCAGACAAGACGAGGACGAGCAGCAACAGCAGCCAGGGACTGTGTGATTCCTGCACCCTCTTACTTATATACCATTGCTACTGCCCCAGAAGCCACACCCATGGCCAGTGATGACGGAAGGACATTGGGAAAGGGGGCTGGCCCACCCAAGACGTCAGTCCTTGTCAAATTAACCTTAAGGATGTAAGCCAGTAGGTCGGTAAACTAGACTCCAAGGGCTGGCCCATGATTACTGTTGAGTGAGTCATATATATATATATATATATATATATATATATATATATATATATATATATATATATATATATAATGCATATACATACAGAGAGAGTTCAAGATGAACAGAGAGAACAAAATACACACTCTTGGTCAATATCCATTCTGAAACTCGTACATACCACCACAAACTCTTAAACCTAATGTAGCCATGTCATGAACTGAATGGTTTATCATATTAAAAGAGGACCGTACAAAAGAATTAATAATGATTTATTGAATTAAATGATAGAAAAGTTCCACACGCAGGCCCAGGAACATATAGACGGCCAGTCACAAAAACGTTTTTCTATTGTTTTATTACAATGTTAAGTAAAGAAGAATGGATAAGAGAAGAGATAAGAAGATAAAAAGAAAACAGAGCAAGTGATACACAGCAAGACGTTGGCCTCTGGGACAAGGCACACAACACACACTGTGAGCGACACAGCAACATCTGTAATCTCAATAATTCAAGTCACCTGAAAAGGGTCAGTTTTAGCGAGCTTGTCACTGAAAATTACAAGCTGCGTTAAATCAGTTTCACGTAGACAAACACAAATAGAATAGATTTAAAGACGGAATTGGGACGATTCTGCCAGTATATAATACTTGCAGTCTACTGATCTGATGAATGATATATTTAATCAAATACGGTGCATCAGAAACACATTTCAGCTCACCCAATGACGTACAGCGACACTAGTTGTGGAGCCGGTTGTCGACAATGAGAAGGACAAAATGACGTAAGCTTAGCGTCAGTTGAAATCTTTACACTGACGAACAATTAAACTGAAATCAAATATGCTTTTAACTGATTTAAGTGTGTGTGTGTAAGCACAGCAAATATAATATTGCAGCGAATGATACAGAGACTTGATTGAATAGATGTATAGAGAAAAGGTTCAGAATGGGCTTTGCATTCAAACTGGGAATGGCGTCACACATTCTGCGCGAAAAAGGCGTCTGCTGTTGCTCAGCTTTCAGCTTGTGCTTGAGTTAAGCCACGGTCATCTGTAGTCAACTGAGCGCTTGGCTACACTAAGACGAGCAACAAAACGTCAAATAATTGGATGACAGACAAACGTAGACAATACGTCCATGAAAATATAACCATATTAAACTGAACCTATATATTGTTATCATTTTGAATTCACCCCCCCCCCTCCCCCCCCCCACCCCCCCACCCCTTGGCTAAAAGAGCTGGATCCAAAGAACAACATTGGTGGTTTTGGTTATTCAGCTACTCTCATCAAAAGCATTCATTCAATATTAATTCATTCTTATGGCTTTATAGCTGTTTTTTTTTTGTTGTTGTTTTTTTTCTATTCTTTAAAATCTTATTAAATTCCTGTAGATGAATAACTGTATCATTTACAATTTACAGTTATTGAATATTGCGTTTCAAGTAAGTTACAGTGAAACCCACACACGAACACCCCCTCTCACTCTCTCTCTCACCGATGCCTGAATGCAGGACAAAATCTCCCACACATCCAGACTGTGCACAAGGGCAGTGGTTTTTTTTTTTTTTTGTTTTTTTTTTATTGATTGATATGGATACTTATACAGAACCTATCCTCGGTCGGAGACCAAGCTCTAAGTGTTTTACAAACACGGGGTCATTTGCACAACAGCCTGCCTACCTGGGTAGACCCGACTAACGGCTGCCATCGGGCGCTCATCATTGGATTCCTGTCATTCAATCAGATTTCAGGCACGCACACATATACACTGACATGTAACGTTTTACGTGTATGACTGTTTTGTTTATCAACCCCGCCCTGTAGGCAGCTATACTCCGTTTTCGGGAGTGTGCATGCTGGGTATGTTCTTGTCTATAACCCACCGAACGCTGACATGGATTGCTGGATCATTAACTTGCGTATTTGATCTTCTGCGTGTGTGTACACATGAAGCGGGTTCAGGCACTAGCAGGTCTGCACATATGTTGCAAAAAATATCGTTAAAATTGGTCTTGTATTGATAAGTTTGATATGAAAAAAACAAAAAAAAAAAAAAAACAAGTCCACTATGGGGATCAAACCAAGCATGATCTGTGCAGAAACATGTAGAGTCTCATCCCCAACACCACGCCACATCTGACGTCACTGGTCGACCAAATCTAATATCTAATGTTATGGGTCTTTTTAGCGCAATAAAATATAATTGTATTTGAGGTAATAACACCATTCAAATCATGTTTTCTTGACATATCTCGATTATTTAAGAAATTATTCTAATTCGGCCATAAAGGAGACGTTGACATTGCCTCAGGCACACTGCAACATGTAGAGATCTGCACAAACCAGTCTGACAACAGGCTGACCGAAAATGAAAGAATCCCTTCGATCCATTTTTCTTTCATGTTCATTCCAGTTAATTAAGTATCCACTTTAGAATATTCATATGCAGTAAACACGTCGATGCCACACATATAGTGACACACATAGTCAAGCACACAACACGCAAAGGTGTGGACCGGTCACAATGAAACTTACTGCTGAGGGAAGAGGTCAGTTTTGAGAACAGATTTGAAAGAAGTGTTGGAGTCAGAATGTCGGAGGTTTTCAGGGAGTGTGTTCCACGTTACTGGCGATTGGAAACAAAACAAAAAAAAAAAAAAAAAAATCATGTGTCGGTTGGTCTTACTTCTAACGTGAGGTATCCTGAGAATTTAAGTATCAGAAGAAGAACAGGACTGGCAACTCCAAGTACATATAATAATGGGAGGAGTTCAGAAAGATACTTTGGGTCAGACCTGCTGTCTGTAAGAAAAAACGTCAGTGGATAGCTTATGGTGTATTGATCAGAAACAGGCAACCGGTGGAAAGACGGAAGGAGAGGAGAAATATGGAGATACCGAGGGTTAGCTCTGAGAGAAAGTGTGTGTGAGAGAAAGTGTGGGGTTGTAAAACAACAACAACAAAACAGCGTGGGACTAACAGTCACTTTCCTCGCAGTGCTGTGACAGTGAGGTGAACACTTGTTCACTGACGTGGTCATGGTCTGGTCTTGCAGTGGTGAGCAGTTGTTTTTCGCTGAGAGCCTCAGAGACGGTTGTACTACCGACATAATGAGTCTTTTTGGTTTCTTTGCTCATTCATTTCTCTCCGTGTGTGTGTGTGTGTGTGTGTGTGTGTGTGTGTTTGCACTCTCTTTTACAACTGTTGACGTTTTATGCCAGAAGTGGATGTCCTGTCAACATGTCATATAAAGATCAAGGTGAAGAATTGCATGGACTTTGTGACGTTGAAAACAAAGATTTGATGTTCTGTCACACTTTGGCTTCTCCTGGTTTGAACTTCGGAAACGGTTGTTTCGTCTGCAACGAGGCCTGTTTTTAAAGTCCGAGGTAAGAAATGCTAGCATGATTTGTGTTTGCTATTAAGGCAATGGCGGATTTCATTGCAAACAATACAGGTTGCATCAGTTTGGTCATTGGCTGTAAGGGCATAACATTCGTTTTTCGTAAAACACAAGAGTTTAAATGGTTATGTCAAATTTTGGGATTTTCAAGCAGCACTTCCAAAATCTACCACGGTTTTATATTTCAGATATTTTGAAGTGGCTGGTGCATCTTCACATCACCGCGACAATAACAATCCCAACTCATAGGATCAAACTGTAGGCTGACCATGTAATCTATCAAAAATAACAGCGCTTTGCTTTCTTAAAGATTCTGCGCAAGATACGACAGGAAATTGATTTCCGTTTTCTTTTACTCCGTATGTTTGATGTTTTTTTGGGTATTGATTCACATTCACCCCGATTTCATGTCGAAGAATAATAATGTCAGGCAATCTTTCAAAAAAAAAAAGTCTTTGTTTGCCTGATTTCTTTCTCTGCAGGGTCCACGTTAAATGTTTTTACCTACTTGTTTGATTTTGTAAAATGAAAATAAGTTTTAGCAAAACTGATTGAATTTTTTTTTAACCCCACTGTTGATAGGAGCGGCGTTGGACATGTTTTTTTGTTTTTTTTCTTCTTTTCGTTCCTTAACTGGGTAAAGGATTATACAGAATTGTTCACGGACATAACCTTGTGAGACCATGTCAGTTGATTGTATCGCCATCGCATTAAATTATTTTGTTTTTAGTGTTCCCCAAACCAGTGCACCTTGTACACTATGCCGCGTCACAGAATCTACCTTTAATCCATCCCACCTGTTGTAGAATCTACCTTTAATCCATCCCACCTGTTGCAGAATCTACCTTCAGTCCATCCCACCTATTCTTGCTGATGGTATTTTGATCACAGAATCTACCTTTAATCCATCCCACCTGTTGTAGAGTCTACCTTTAATCCATCCCACCTGTTCTTGTTGATGGTGTTTTGGTGGAAAACAAAAATAATGATGTGAAATCCATAATATTCGAAACAAAGCTCTTAAAGAGTGCTTCCACACAGTCATAACACACTCCAGGTGTGTCAGCTCTGAGCCGTGACGATCTCTATGCCCTGACGAAGCCTGTAGGTGTGGGGCTTATGGTCAGCCTAACTGTCTCACACGCCGTAACAGAGCCTCTGTAAAGACAACAGAGCATCTGCCGGTTCGGAGATATCTGACCCTCTAAGCTGCCATGCTGAACGTGGAGAGCAGCAGATTAGAGATCCCGGCTGTTATCTGATAGACTCGGTGCATATGTCTGCTGGACAGTTCTTACGAGCCTACAGTTCCGTTTTAACCCCCTCGCCTAACTGTTACTGTTATAGTGAGCCTACAGTTCCGTTTTAACCCCCTCGCCTAACTGTTACTGTTATAGTTTTGGACGTTTTGTCGAGCCAAAATGCTCTGACTGTGAACCTTTACATATTCTAAAAAGTTTTGCAGGCTTGTATTTCCCTATGACAGTCTCTTTCATGGCTGAACAGATTTTATATGTTTTGGAAAAGGATTTGGTCCAAATAAACACGATGCTTTTCGTTTGTTTTTAATTAAAGAACAATAAAATTCTTCACAATTTTTCTTTACTCATCTTTTGTCATTATCGTCGTGTTTGTTTTTTTTCGTATCGTTTCGTGGGGAATGCTTGAGTTTCTTTTAAGTTATCAGAGTCTCAACCTATGCTCATTTTGCAAAGTCACTTCTTCATTTTCGGTGTGGCTTCCTGAAAACAAACATGACGACAGACATTTGTTAAAAAAAAAAAAAAAAAAAATTAAAAAAAAAAAAAAAAAAAAGAAAGAAAGAAAAAAAGGCGGTCGTATTTTGTTGTTCTCCACGTAAATATCCAAACAATGACAGGGTTAATGTTCTTATTTTTCAAGTGACTGTAATTCATCAATAACTAATTTATTTTTAATTCTGAAGTTTTTATTCTGAACTTGATTTAGCTGGAGGCTGGACTAATGAGCGGGTCGTTAATAAATGGAACAGTTTGCCAGACAGTGTTGTGACTGCCCCAACCATAATCATCTTTCAAGACTATATTGGACGTTCATTGGGCTAACTCTCCAAGTATTTATGATCCAGTATGCTGTCATTAGGCCACGCATGCTGGTATACTGTATCTAATTGAACGGCGAACAGGCCCTCACAGGCCTCAAACGTCTGATTCCAGTTCCAGTTCCAGTTCAAGTAATGTTCCTCTTAGTACTAGGTGAACCTTGACATGTTTCAGGTTAAATCCAAGCTGTTCAAGCGGAGATAAAACAACCAGCATTAATAATATTTTCTCGGGTGACTTTTAAGGACAGTTTCTTCCGCAAGAATTTAAAGGAATGATACGTTACCTGATACATACTGATGCATAGTGTATTGTTTGAATGCATGTGTACGTGTGTGTGTGTGTGTGTGTGTGTGTGTGTGTGTGTGTGTGTGTGTGTGTGTGTGTGTGTGTGTGTGTGTGTGTGTGTGTGTGTGTGTGTTTAGTTTAGTTTAACGTCTTTGCAGTGTTTAGTGATATTAGACGTGTGTGTGTGTGTGTGTGTGTGTGTGTGTGTGTGTGTGTGTGTGTGTGTGTGTGTGTGTACGTGTTTGTTTGTTTGTGTGTGTGTTTGTGTGGGCGCGCGCGCACGCGCACTCGTGTGTATGTATGTGTGTGTTTAGTTTAACATCTTTGCATTGTTTAGTTATATTAGATGTGTGTGTGTGTGTGTGTGTGTGTGTGTGTGTGTGTGTGTGTGTGTGTGTGTGTGTGTTTGTTTATTTGTGTGTGTGTGTGTGTGTGTGTGTGTGTGTGTGTGCGCGTGTATGTTTGTGTGTCTGTCTGTGTGTGCTTATCATCCTCTCTCTCTACCCTTTACTCCACTTGTCTGTCTCTTGCTCTCTGGGTCGCACTCACGTTCTGTCTCTTTCTGCCTGTCTCCTGTTGACTCAGTGTGCCAGGCTTTGGTGTTTAAAACCAAAATCTGTGCACTGATGTTAAAGACAATGTCGCGATCTCTGTTGCAAACAGTTTTAGAACAGACTTCCCAATCTGTTTTGCGGGCTGTTTTCTGTTCTCTGACACGAGAAAATCATATTTCAGTTATATTACTTTTAGACAATAGCTCTGAGCCAACACGATCTCTATGCCCTGACGAAGCTGGTAGGTGTGTGGGCATAAATATGGTCAGCCGTTAAACTGGCACACGTACGCCGTAATAGAGCCTCTTGTGCGCATCTATAACTGTCGCCCTGTACATAGGTTATTGTTGTCGCCTTGGCTCCATGACATTAGATGAAGGTTCGAATCCTGAGGTCGTGGCAAGGATCGCAATAACAGCAGCTGTGATAGCAAGACTCAGACCATATGGAGAGAGACAAGAACACCACCAGCCTACGCGCCATTATTTTGATTTGATATGGTAATATAGCGCCTATCCTCAGTTGGAATCCAAGGTTTAAGCGCTGTACAAAATTCGAGGTTGACGCCGGGATATCATTATGACAGGAAGCGTAGAGTACAGCCTTGTCACGAGGTCCCAAAACCTAAATGGGCCTCCATAGCAGCATAGTCATCATCATCATCATCATCATCATCATCGCCATCCTCCTCCCTCTTCATCATTAATACAGACACGTTGTGCTGAGAAGACCAGTCTGAGTGTTTTGCTAGTTCATGTGTAACACTGGAGAGACATGGATTACATATTGTAAGACACACACACACGCACACCGACATATAATGACCTTCACCTGACAACATAATGTTACCACCCACCCCCACGCCAAACCAAGGTGAATAGATATATAAGCAAATGAACTAATGAAATGATTAAAAATATATATAAAGAAATGAACTAATGAAAAGATTAAAGATATGAATCAAGAATGTTTTAATCCTTTGACCCCTGTTGGAGTGTGGTTCGTCCGTCGGGATCGACGAGGACCATCTAGTCATCCTGGGTGTGGGTGGGTTGGGCTCTGTTGGTGCGCAGATGACTGGTCAGGCCCATCCGCGCCCGGAAGGTTCTGACACAATGTTGACAGGGGATGGTGGCGGCTGTCGGGGACTTGCTGGCACTGCTTTTCCTGGCCTGTCTGCATTGCTCTGCTGCAGCGATTCTGTTGGCCTCACAGGATTTGGCGCCTTTGTGAACAGCTGAACGCCACTTTGGTCTGTCAATTGCATTCAGCTCCCATGTGTCGTGGCTGATGTTGAAGGCCTTCAGAGAAACTTTCAGATTGTCTTTGAAGCGCTTGTTTTGGCCTCCTTGGGAGCGCTTGCCATGTTGGAGTTCGCCGTACAGCAGTTTCTTGGGGAGCCGGTGGTCTGGCATGCGAACTACATGGCCAGCCCAGCGCAGCTGGGCCTGCATCAAGATGGTGTAGATGCTGGGCAAGTTTGCACGAGTGAGCACCTCTGTGTCAGGGATCTTCTCTTGCCACTTTATGTCGAGAAGTTTTCGGAGGCTGATGGTGTGGAAGTGGTTCAGCTTCTTGGCGTGGCGTTTGTAGACCGTCCATGATTCACATCCATAGAGCAGTGTGGTGAGAACTATGGCCTTGTATACTTTGAGCTTCGTCTCCAGGGTGATGCCTCTCCTGTTCCAAACGTTCTTATGGAGTCTGCCGAAGGCAGTGCTGGCTTTGGCGAGTCTGGCATTCACCTCGTCGTCGATGACAACTGTGCGAGAGAGTGTACTGCCCAGGTATGTGAACGTGTCCACCGCATTCAGTCGTTGCCTGTTGATGAAGATGTTTGGTTCAACGTAAGGCTTTCCTGGAGCTGGCTGGTGCATCACCTCAGTCTTCTTTGTGCTGATTGTGAGGCCAAAGTTGTCACAGGCAGCAGAGAACATGTCGGCGCTGTGTTGCATGTCAGCTTCGGAGGCAGCATTGAGAGTGCAGTCATTAGCAAACATGAAGTCGTTGACGGTGTCTGTCCTCACCTTGTTTTTTGCTTGAAGCCTCCTGAGGTTGAAGAGTGAGCCATCTGTGCAGTACCTGATGCCAATGCCTACGTCAGCGTCTCTGAAGGCATCTGTCAGCATGGCTGAAAACATGAGACTGAGCAGGGTGGGGGCAAGAACACACCCTTGCTTGACTCCGTTGGAGACAGGGAATGGTTCTGAAGTCTCTCCATTGTCTTAGACTCGGGCCAGCATCCCATCGTGTAGTTGCCGTATGATGGTGATGAACTTTCTGGGACATCCGTACTTTGCCATGATTCTCCAAAGGCCATCTCTGCTAACAGTATCGAAGGCCTTGGTCAGATCGACATAGGTGGAGTAAAAAGGTCGGCGTTCTGTTCCTGACACTTCTCCTAGAGCTGCCTGGCAGCAAACACCATGTCGATAGTTCCGCGTTCTTTCCGGAAGCCACGCTGGCTCTCTGGTAGGAGACCTTGCTCAAGGTGCGCTATGAGATGATTGAGTAGCACTCTGGCCAGAGTCTTGCCTGCAACGGACAGCAGGGATATTCCACGTTGGTTGTCACAGGCCTGACGATTTCCTTTGCGCTTGTACAGGTGTATGATGGAAACGTCTTTGAAGTCCTGTGGAACTGCCTCATGCTGCCAGATGAGCTGGAATAGCTGATGAAGCTTCTCAGGCAGCGCCATACCACCTTCTTTGTAGACCTCAGCTGGAATGGAGTCTGAGCCTGGGGCTTTGCCATTGGATAGCAGACGGATAGCTTTCTGGGTCTCCTCCAAAGTTGGAATGGCATCCAACGACTCACTGACTGGCACCTGGGGGAGTCGGTCGATGGCTTCATCATTGATGGTGGAAGGGCGGTTCAGTACGCTGTCAAAGTGTTCAGCCCATCTCATCTCTTGTCAGTGATTATAGAAGTTCTTCATGTCGTTCCTGTCTGCAAAGCCCTGGATCTCATCAGCTTTGTTGCTCAACCAGGAATCCTGCATCTGCGCAACTTCAGCTGGATGGTGCTGCGTGCGCTCTTCAGTATGTCTTTATTTGACTGTGACTTGTGATCTTCAATGTGGGCTCTGTAGGCTTGGCGTTTGTCTTCCAGCAGCTGCTTGATCTCAGTGCAGTTCTCATCAAACCAGTCTTTGTGCCTCCTGGCAGAAGGCCCCAGGCACTCCATGGCAGTGTTGTACACTGTCTCATGCAGTGCACCCCATGCTGCCTCCAAATTCTGGTTGTCCAGCACGGTGGACTCAAGGCGTTCCTCCAGGGTGTCAGCAAAGCTCTGCTTGATGTTTCCTAGCTCCAGCTTGTTGACATTCAGGCGTTTGGGTACTTTCATGCCCTGAGGCCGTCTCTTGGGCTGGATGCGGAGGTTAAGTTTGTAGACGACAAGGCGGTGGTCTGTCCAGCACTCGGCGCCGCACATGGCCCTCGTGACTCGTACGTCCTGCCTGTCCCTCTTCCTGACGATGACAAAGTCGATGAGATGCCAATGCCCAGAGCGAGGATGCATCCATGACGTCCTGTTACGGGTAGGGAGGCAGAAGACGGTGTTTGTGATAAGGTGGTCGTGCTCGGCACATGTCTGGAGAAGTAGTTGACCATTGCTGTTACAGTTGCCAACCCCATGCTTCCCAGTCACGCCTTCCCAGTCACCAAGAATGATGAGCTTGCCTGCGTTGGGAACAGTGGTGATGACAGCGTTCAGGTCCTCGTAGAATTTGTCCTTGATCTCATCCGAGTTGGTCATGGTGGGCGCGTAGGCGCTGACAATGGTGGTAAACTTCTTCCCGTTGTATAAAGGGAGTTTCATCGTCATCAGGCGATCGTTCACTCCTTTCGGGGGGCCAGCCAGCTTGCCAACAAGGGTTGTCTTCACTGCAAAGCCAACTCCAGCCTCACGTCTCTCTTCAGGTCCGCGACCACTCCAAAAGAAGATGTAGCCTGCGCCTCGCTCACAGAGTTCGCCTTCTCCTGCCAGTCTGGTCTCACTTAAGGCAGCTATGTCGATGTTGTACCTGGCTAGTTCACTCGCAATGAGTGCTGTGCGTCTCTGTGGTCTGTCCGAGTCGCCTCTGTCCAGAAGCGTATGCACATTCCATGTGGCAATGGTCAAGATAAGATAAGATAAGATAAGAATAACTTTATTATCTCCAACTGGATAAATTTGGTCAGGTGCCTTATCACAACATAGACAAGTAAACAACATGGGGACCATAACTGTAAAAGTCAACAACAGCTTTTACGAATATTACGAAGATACAAATGTAAAAAAATAGCACATACACCGTTTCATACATACATCCACACACTGCAGGTAATAACTAGTATTCTTAATGTAAAAACAGAAAGAATTAAGAAACATTATTTGAATATAATTATAAACATAGCCTACTATACTGCACATTGATTATAATACACAGATAAGATAAAAATAAAGATAAATTGCGGAAAACCGCAACCAGATAATCATCACAAACCCGCACCCCCCACCCCCCACCCCCACCCACCCAACGCATGCGGATTACTTGATTAAACAAGAGTAATAAACATATGTTCTCAAATAAAAGCATTTCACATATTCGCTTTTAAAAACATTGCAATTAATTATTACATCGTAATTATTAAACAGAAATATATTTAGAATATGGACGTTAGCATTAGACATTCCATTGTACATTCAAGCCCTGTGGCTCAATGGGGTGCTCCTTGTTTTCTTCTTTCTTTCCTTTGTGTGTCGACCGCTTGAGTAGGGTCCCCGTCAGCCACGGTATGCTGACTAGGGTGGTGTGGAGCAGGCAATGTTTAGGGCACCTTTTCTAGCCCCTTCCTCATGCCATGGAGGTGAGCAGTGCTGTCCTGAAGAGGGCTGCTCAGTCGCTCAAGGGGCTGCCGATCTCCACCGCTGCTCCAGTCGGTGTAAAACCCTTATGGCCTGAGCCGCCTGTGTGCAGGTCCGCGGCTACGACTGCCAGTGTACCCACACCTGTCGCTTCGTCGCTCGCCTGTCACCACAGGGCTTGGGGAAAATGATGGTATGGGATGAAGGATGACTGATGACTTGCGCGATGACTTTGTTTATAGTGAGGAGGAGTTGCGCACCGTCGACCTCACTCTCTTGTCCGAGACCGTCTGTATCCAGTTGCAAGATGAGGTCAAGACGACTGGAGATGGAAACAGATGCAGTGGATGACCAGGATGTCCTGTGTGCCTCATCCTGCACTCAGCACTCCACAGTGCTCTTGTGCAACTGCCTTCCTCTCCGTTGAACCTTGAAGGTTTCTTCCGCAGAGTCCGCCGGATCCAGTATTCACATGCTTGGGTAGACAAGCCCTAACTCACCGAGGGTTTGAGACCCGTCGGCTACCCTCACCTAGTTTAGTCAGCCTGTCAAAGCCGTTGCCTGGGGGTTGGGTGCTGCCACATGCTAGCAGCTTCTAGGACCCATAAGTGAGAGCTGGGTGCCGGTGGGGACCAACAGAGGACGAACCACTCCCGGAAGAGCTTGACAAGCCACCCCTCTACAGGTACTACCCCTCCCGTGCGCCCCCTAGCCCCCCTGTTGGAGCACAGATGATATAAAGTAACAACACTGGTATTATTCACCAAAAACTGAAATGTAAACAACAAATAAAACAATGAAATTGGTGACAAAAACAGAAAATATGGTGGTCAGATCATCGTGTACTAATCTTTTCCTTGTGTGTGTGTGTGTGTGTGTGTGTGTGTCCCCAATTTCAAACCACACTCTCCTGCCTGCTTTCAACAAATTGTAAAGCATTAGAAACGGATTTTGGATTCAAATATTTTTGGGGGATGAACTCATCACAAAGATCTTTAATTAAAATTCGGGCATTCCATAATGAATTGAGATTCGTCCCCAATCACACCCAAATTGCAGTTATTACAAGTACGCAATTCACTCGGAAGATTGTGACGTCAACCACTCAAGGCAAGGCAGAAAACAAGACGAAAAAAGTCCAAAGGTTCCGGAACTCAAAAAGGAACACGAACGTAATCTAGATAAAGAGACAGAGATCAGCAGATGGAAAAAGAAGGGTCTAAAACGAAAGAGAGAAAGATTTGCAAGGCCTTCAAGACTCACTTGTGATATACTTTTTAAAAAAAATCCAAAAAAATCTAATCCTTAAAATGTGTTCTGTATTTGTTAGTATAAAGCTTCTGGTTATTTTTATTTATTTATTTTTTTAAGAAAAAAGAAGAAGGAGAAGAAGAAGAAAACAGTCCTGACAGCAGATTCGAAGCCCACGTGTTCCGGTGAGAAGAAACTGTTTTACCCAATACACTATCATAGCTCCTTGACTGACGTTCAAAAATGTAACATTTAAACATGCTTTTTTAAAGGCCGATAAATCGATTGCAGTATTCCCAGTGAGAACGCTGTTTAAATCATATTATTCTGGTGTATTTTGGGCATTCAAAAAATCTTCAAGGGCAATTAAAAATTCTTTTTAAGTCCGCGATAAAGGAGACGTGGCTATCGCGGCAATCACACTGCAACATTTAGCCGTTTTCTCTGGATCTAGATAGATGTACAAGTTTATAGTTACACTCGCTGGGAATGTACGACACAGTCGATTCAATTTCTCTTTTATGTTCATTCTAGTTTTATAATTTTAAAGCTGGTATGAAAATTGAATATTTTGTTAAACTAATAACATGTAGAGCCAAGTACAAGTACTTGTAAACGTCGTATGGAGTGAAAAGGACTTCATTTTGAGAAAGTCAAGAATGGAAATGTTTACGTTTCATCAAGGGTATTAACTCTCATGGTTTATTATTTTAAACTGTGAATTCCGACTGATTTTGTTGATATTTTTATGGCAGTTTGGGGCATAATCCAGTAAGTGATGAGGCGTTCACAAATCTTTCTCTGAATAAATATTTAATAGTGTCCTTCTCCAACTTTCCATCACATGTCATCGTGTATTGTTGATTGAATAAAGGATTGAATTGGCAGGTAGGTGTGTGTGTGTGTGTGTGTGTGTGTGTGTGTGTGTGTGTGTGTGTGTGTGTGTGTGTGTGTGTGTGTGTTCACATGGTGAAATTGCGATGGATAGCTGTTTTTGATATAATGCTATGCATCTTAATGTTAAAATGCTGTACGATACGACACAGCACAGCACAGCACAGCACAGCACAGCACAACACAGCATATCATATCATATAGCATAGAATAACAAGAACATACAGCACAGTGCTGTGTAGCACAGCTTTTGTCATATAACTTAACATGATGTGATATATACAATAACATACCATATCACAACCACAGCACAACGCCAAGTCAGCAGATGGGCACATGTCAATCAGGTCTGCACGTGTCTCCGTGAGGAAGCCAGTATCGGAACTGTCAGTCAAACTCAGTGGACCAATCGTATCCTGCAGACAATGCACTTCATCCGGCACCAAGTGACACATTCTACGCATCAGCCACCGACTCCAGCCCAACCCCATCCATTTCCCTAATTCACTCCCCCACCCCCCACTCCTCTCTCCCAGTTGACGGATTCAAATTTGCAACTTGCCACAACAACACCGGGAAACCAGCGGTGTGTGCCGACTGATTCACGTAACAGGCAATCCGGCTTTCCGTACACCTTCCGTGCACTGTGTCCGGCGAGATTCCGGAATCCGGAATACGTGATGGTGTTGTGGCATGACTGCAGGTGTCATAGATAAGAAAGAGGAGGAGGATGACAGACCGGTGTGTGAGGAAGAACGTTGACCTGTCTGTCCTGTACAGGTCTCTAACAGTGCATCGGTTGCAGCTGAATAATTATGATAAGGCGACGTTTACTTTCACTGCGCATGTGCCTTGAATTCTACACATTTTACGAGCACGCGAACGCGCGCGCGAATGCTTCCATGCATATACACAGACCAAGACGCAAACACAGACGTACTCTTATACACACACATTACAGACAAGCGCAGTCACACAACCACACAGACACAGACATAGACACAGCCACAACCAAACACACACACACACACATACATACATATATATATATATATATATATATTGTTCATGCGTCAGCGTGCACACACGCATTTACTCAAATTTTGGTGAATCAGAATTCTTACTAAGTCACCTCCACCCTCTCTCCATCCCCTCATTCTCTCATCACACACACACACACACACACACACACACACACACACACACACACACACTCATACATACCTACATTCGCAGAGACACACATAAATATCAGAAGTGTCGTTTTGGGTTTCATGTATTCCACAAACAGTTGATACAATTCTTTATTACACAACCATACGTTAAGTTCATGTGCCGAAAGAAATCAATGTGAGAATGATGTTGCATGAATCCTAACCTGTGTCCGTGATGCCTGGCGTTGTGATTCCCATCAGAAATAATGTACTGCCACTGCAGTTTGTGAGTCAAACCATTGCCTGTACCTGAGCGTCACTCGAACATGAATGGTCTGAATATTTGATTTTTTTTCTCTATCCCAGCCCCACCCCCCACACACACACACCACTCTCCCCACCCACCCCCTACTCCCCACCCCGCACTCCCCCACACCTCCCCCAACCCTATACATTTATATATTCGCACCCACCCACCCCACTGATCCCCTCTCCCTGAGTTAATGTCTTTATTTGATGTGAAAGTTAAAAGGGTTAATTATATTTCATGTTTTGTATGAAACAATATCCTTACTAATCAGGCAAGTGAATGTGGTTGCTTACCCCATGACAACTTTGAACTGAATAAATACCACACACACACACACACACACACACACACACACACACACACACACACATACACACACGCAGCGTCTGTGAAACCAGTTTAGCAACAGAGATAAGTGAAGAACACACAATAAATGTCAGGGTTTGTTGGCGGGCGGGTGGCGGTTGGGTGGGGGGTGGGGGAGGGGCGGGGGGGGGGGGGGGGGGTAGTTTAGAGGGAAAGGTTTACTTGTAAACGAGTCTTCTTAACGGTTGTCAATAACCATTAAAATTCTGACCATCAGGGAGTTGGAAGGCTGTGTCCTGTCGTTACTATGCAGTGACAAAACAATCAGCTCTGATGCCATCATGAACGAAATAACAAAACAAAACAAAACAAACAAACAAACAAAAAATCAAGGTTAAAGATCCCATAGCTTTGTAGGGTCATACAGTGATTTCATGGTTCGGCTGAGGAAGGTGTGGCCCAGTCCTTTCCGTCCTTCCGTCCTTCCGTCGTTTCATCCTCGTCCTAGGTGGACCTAGTGAGCGACTGCCGTGACGTGCAGTCAAAGTTATCGTCGATCTTATCAGCGCTGGACTCAACACGTTCGTGAGATCCCAGCCCAAGTCAAGGAAGAAAGATGGGTCCTGGTAGTTATACTGGTCACTGACGGTGTTGTTTTCTCCGATGGTACCCAGCTTGTCTGGCGGCGACCGTATAGAGTGAAGTCTGCAGCTGTTGTCATCAGTTCTCGCTGTGGTCTGTCCGGTTTGACAGATGCCGACTGGACTCCTTCGCCAAACAATGTCATATTCGGTACTGCGTAGATAGAAGCTTGGGCACCGTTTAATGAGACCGCTGCTGTAACTGTCGACAGGCGCCCACTGTTCTGAAAAAAAAAAAAAAGTGGATAGCGCATGCTTTCTTTGAGCGCCTTTGCTAACTGAAGCCAGCGGAAGTGTTCAATCAGCCATTTGCCATTTGCCACTCTAATCAGAATAGCGCGAAGCGGTAACTTCATATATGTAGCCGAGCGCTCAGCTGCTTCGATGACTACTTTCACTTGCTCGACGTCCAGTAGGCTTCAGCTTTCCTGGCCATTGAGCTGTCCGTCTATTTTTACATCTGTGCGCAGTGTCAGGCGCCCCCTACTTTTCTCCGCAAGAGTGTGTGGTTCGTCCGTCGGGATCGACGAGGACCATCTAGTCATCCTGGGGGTGGGTGGGTTGGGCTCTGTGGGTGCGCAGATGACTGGTCAGGCCAATCCGCGTCCGGAAGTTTCTGACGCAGTTTGGACAGGGGATGGTGGCGGCTGTCGGGGACTTGCTGGCACTGCTTTTCCTGGCCTGTCTGGCCTCCGCAAGAGTAAACGCCCTTCGGGTAGCAGTTCCGGACGGAATACGGCGTCAGCCACACCTCCTTTGACAGCACGGTCACGCTGTCTCTGCTCTCCCACAGCGAGTGCGACTGAGTCTAGTTCGCTTGAACTCAAACATTGTCTGCTCTTCTGCGTGTTTGTTATGATCTGATCGGGTGTCCTACCTATTTCACAGTCGTTGGTCCTTCAACTGTGTTCGCTATTTCGTCATTTGGCTTTCGGGTTGGTTGGTTTGTTTGTGACATTTTGTTTATTTGTGCCGAATGTTTTGCTAGACCTCCGGCTTCTCGACCATGGCTGCAGGAGTGGACCCGGTGTTCATTGAATCCAAAGACATCCCGAATACAACCAGCTATCGTCCCGCTACTGTGCTGGAGATGTGCCTTGCAGCAGAGAGAACGGCAGGGCAGGGATCAGTTGTCGGCGCCCAGCTGATGAATGGACTGTGGCGCATCTACCCAGCTACCAAGGAGGCCAGGTCGACCATCCTGGAGCAAGGTGTAGGGGTACGAGGAGCAGTACTGCAGATGAAAGACATCAACCCCTTTATTCTTCACGGTGATTCTGGCGAGGAAAACCCCACGACGCATGTGTGGATAGACAATGTGCCTATATCGGTTGCAGACTCTGAGATAGAACACTCTCTGGTGAAAGCTGGATGCACGCTTCGCTCCTCTGTTAAAATGGAGAGAGCAAGAGACTCCGACGATAAACTGACACGGTTTCTGACCGGGAGGAGGTTTGTGTATGTAACTGTTCCCCCTGTTCCTTTGGAAAAGACCATGAAAATCGCCGGCATGTTCAATGCAACGATTTATCACAAAGAGCAGAAACGGTAAAGTGCATGGAGGTGACCGGAGAAGGACGACAACCCACGCATCAGACTGTTCAAAAGGACGTGGTGTGCAAAACGTGAAAGTGCTCGGGACTCCAGCCGGAAGACCCAGAATGTGACAGTGTCGATACTGATCAGTCAAGGACAGACAGCGAATGAAGGGAGAACGGGAAGGAGAGAGTGGTGTTTTTAGAAGAATGGGGAATGAGAGCAGAAATAGAAGAGTTGAGAGAGAGAGAGAGAGAGAGAGAGAGAGAGAGAGAGAGAGAGAGAGAGATGTCAACAGGGAAAGACAGACTCTGGTAAAGAGGTCAGTAGATGTAAGGTTCGTCACACCGCTCTCCGCTCTTCAGTACAGCTCACCACCTCCCCAGGAGCAACGGAATATTGGAACGTGCGGTTGGGCATATATATATCTTTGTATATATGTGTGTGGGGTTGGGGGTGGGGGATATGGACGTATGTGTGTGTGCTTGTACAAGTAAGGGTTCATCTGTGTGTGTGTGTGTGTGTGTGTGTGTGTGTGTGTGTGTGTGTGTGTGTGTGTTTGTGTGTGTGCGCCGTGGAAGCTGCGATACGTAGCCTAGAAATGAGTGTGTGCAGGAGGGGGGTAGAGGAGGTGCAGGGTAATGTGTGTGTGTGTGTGTGTGTGTGTGTGTGTTTGTTGGGGCCCATGTACGTTTATGTGTATTTGACTGTGCTTTCATATCTGTGAAACTGCATGTTTGGTGCATATCTGTTATGCATGTGTTGGAGTATGTGTAAATGTGTGTCTCCATGTTTTACATTTATTTGCTTATTTATCATCATTGTTGTCTTATTTATTTATTTTATTTTTTATTTTCATTATTATTACTACTACTACTTAAAAAAACCCCCAAAAAAAAAAAAAAAAAAAAAAAAACGTTTATATTTGACTTCATCCAGTTTTTGCGCCCTATACATATTATTATTAGTAGTAGTAGTTCTTTTTTATGTATTTATCTATTATTTATTCACCGGTTTTTTGTGTGTATGTGTGTGTTGTTTTTTTGTTGTTTGTTTTTTTTTCTCAAGGCCTGACTAAGCGCGTTGGGTTACGCTGCTGGTCAGGCATCTACTTGGCAGATGTGGTGTAGCGTATATGGATTTGTCCGAACGCAGTCACGCCTCCTTAGGACACGCCCAAGCTACCTTTCGAAACTGGCTATTTGAATGTGGCATTGCTTTGTGCTGCAGTCACTCTCGCCGTTCCTATGTTGCATAGTCATTATTTGACAGCTAAACAGCTGATGGTGCACTGATATATTGCTGGAGCAATCACGAGAAACACACACACACACACACACACACACACACACACACACACACACACACACACACACACATATATATATATATATATATATATATATATATATATATATATATGTATTTTTTATTGCTTTTTATAACAACAGATTTCTCTGTGTGAAATTCGGGCTGCTCTCCCCAGGGAGAGCGCGTCGCTACACTACAGCGCCACCCATTTTTTGTATTTTTTCCTGCGTGCAGTTTTATTTGTTTTTCCTGGTGGATTTTCTACAGAATTTTGCCAGGAACAACCCTTTTGTTGCCGTGGGTTCTTTTATGTGCGCTGAGTGGAGTGGAGTGATGGCCTAGAGGTAACGCGTCCGCCTTGGAAGCGAGAGAATCTGAGCGCACTGGTTCGAATCACGGCTCAGCCGCCGATATTTTCTCCCCCTCCACTAGACCTTGAGTGGTGGTCTGGACGCTAGTCATTCGGATGAGATGATAAACCGAGGTCCCGTGTGCAGCATGCACATAGCGCACGTAAAAGAACCCACGGCAACAAAAGGGTTGTTCCTGGAAAAATCCACTTCGATAGGAAAAACAAATAAACCTGCAGGCAGGAAAAAAATACCAAAAAATGGGTGGCGCTGTAGTGTATCGACGCGCTCTCCACGGGAAGAGCAGCCCGAATTTCTTA
>NC_134902.1:34489265-34494265 GCF_041734735.1 Babylonia areolata | reverse complement strand
CAGTCCTCCCCAATTACTTATGACACAGACAACGCTTTCCCCTCAGAGTATTTTTTTTTTCTAAGAGAGAGAGGCAGACAGACAGACGGAGAGCGACAGAGACAAAGGGGCAGAGAAAGACTGAAGAGAGACAGAGACAGAGAGAGAGGGAGATAGAGAGAGAGAGAGTGGGGTGGGGGGCACTCGCTTCCTGGTTGAAAACTGTTACCACAAGGCAACAACCATCCCAGCAAGACCAGCGCTTCATGTGCCCATCAGTCCTTCCTTTTATCTCTCCTCTCCTCTCGCACTCTCTCTGTCTGTCTGTCTCTCTCTCTCTGTCACACACACACACACACACACACACACACACACACACACACACACACACACACACACACAAGCACGCCACGACCCATCCTCTTTCTCCCATCCACTAGACCTCGAGTGGTGGTTTGCGTGTGAGACTTTGAGAGAGATGAGATGTGATGCGATGATGGAGCGAGATCCCAAATGCTGTTTGTGCAAAGCGTACGAAAAAGGGCTCAGGGCAACAAGAAAGTTCTTCCGGGTAAAAAAAAAAAAAAAAAATGTGCATGTAAATCTCTCTCTCTCTCTCTCTCTCTCTCTCTCTCTCTCTCCACACACACACACACACACACACACACACACACACACACACACACACACACACACACACACTCCATGCAAGCAAACAAAAGATTGCGTCGAACTGTGACGAATCTCGGTCTGAATCTTATATAACAGAAATCTCATTGGACTGAAGCCGAGACAAAAACAGAACAAACCAATCTCTCCGAAAGCTAGAATGGGCTGTCGTAACGTGATTGGTACCACTTACAGACACTATGTACTTATGATAACGTCCAAAATGAACAGGTGATTCCACACAGCGACTATTTAAATTTTGCTTTTCGCCAAGAGGCGAGAACAAAATTCACGAGACTGATCTCACTCAGCAAGAAGCTACACATTACCATAGTAAATTTTGTGGTAGAGGGTTCGAGTCGAGTCGGAAATGGTTCATGTTAAATCCAATCGTCAGTCCTGTTGTTTTTTTGTGTTTTTTTAAACATCCCTTTTCTCCCTGAGAAATCTGCAGTACGAAGCAGTATTCAAACCAAAGCTCAGTTTATGCAACACGTTGAAGCAGTGAATCAATACGTTTTGTTCAAATATGTACGTGACAATTGAAACCCAAAGAGAGGGGGTTAGGGGAGGGAGAGAGAGAGCTAAACAGAGAGAGACAGAGACAGAGATAGAGGCAGAGGGGACAGAAACAGAAAGGCAGAGACAGAGAGAGAGACACACACACAGAAAGAGACAGAGACAAAGAGACACAGATACAGACAGACAGACAGAGAGAAAGAACAGACTGCATGCCTGCATATGCATACCACATACGTTGAAAAGAAGACGGGATGGCGATGGATGCAGGGGGGGTATGGCATGGGGGTAGGAGTGCAGGAGGGGTTGGGTAAGGGGAGGGGTACAGGTGTGGTGAGGAGGGAAGGTGGGGCGAGGGGAGGGGGTACACGGAATACGTGAAGAGGTCTGTCTATGACATGAACTCATCACGCTCCGTCAATAATGGAGACACTCTGTCACCCCGCATCTCAAGACTGGAAGTACCTGTTTTCTCACCAGTATACAGACAGTGATTAGTTTGACCGGAAAGCAATGGAGGCACCCTCATGTACTGTTTCTCACTGACAGGTATATCTCATGGACCGTCAAAGACACGAATCATTTTTTTTTTTCGTCGTTTTTGTTTGTTTGTTTTTTTGTTTTTTTTGTTGGGTGCAGGGGGCTGGGGGGGCATAAATTGGCAATGTACTTGGTAATTTCCCCAACTTAACCACAATTCCTAATGAACACCCCAAGTAATAAACAACGTTTAATCAAATCAAATCAAATTATGGTGCTTAGAGCCTCGCCGACCACTGAGGCCATCTCAAGGCTATCGCCACGTTAATACCTACTACAAGTCAAGGGTAAATGAAAAAAAATTCTAATAAAAACTAGTCACCGCTTTAAGCTTTTCACTCAAAGTTTAAAAACTTTCCATAAAACAACGTCTCGTGAATACTCTGGGTGATAAATACATCACATGTGGACATCCTTCGCAATATATACTTCACACAAATCAATACAGCATTTCCTGGATCTGGTAAACGAATGTTTCATGATGATATATATTGTTTTTTTTATGATTACAACTTATTGTGTTGCTAAAAAAAACAACAGCAACATTTTTGTTTGATTGCCACGAGCCTGTCTTTGTCGAGATTTGAATGATTGGTGTTGGCTATTCAATATTTGAGTCTGAAATCGTCAACTTGGTCGGTTAAACTACAATCAAACTAGTCAAAACAAAACCATTAATTCTACATAATGTACCTTGTGATTCATCCTAACATGGATGGTGACTCTGTCTTAAATGTCAAGAAGTAACATTTGAAAGCATCTCGGGGTATAACTGTATATTGATATCTCTGAGCAATGCAAATCGCATGTGAGCAATTCTAAATATAATTGTGATATTGTTTCGAGGGAAAAAAAACAAAACAATTAAGAGATGATTATGTACTAACGGTATCTCTGAGCATATTTGTATTTTTCTCACGGAAACTACTAATAATTACTATACAAACATCATCTTAATTATAATGGTTATATTTCACGTGAACACCTCCATAATTATAATGGTTATGTATATCACAAACAGCCAGAAATAACGACTGCATTTTTCATGGATGAATATGATTCTTGTGAACAAACCATGCTCCTAAATGATGATTGTGTTTCCAATGAATACCTTTAGATAATGACTGTGTCTTCTTCTACATGGCTAAATGCTAATATCTTTTTTATGGCCATAGGTGCAGTGAATTCATATTCACTTTGTCTGGAGTGTAGGGGCCAGTTATCACCTTCTGCCTCTTGTAATATTCCCCTGAATTCCGCTTTGGTCACTCAGCATGGGGCTGCTGTGGGACTGATAGCCAGATAGCAGATCATCTGCCGCAGGTCTGACCCCTCCATGATGTGCTCAGGAAGAGGTACTGACCCAACCCAACTCCAGTGACCCCGGAAGCTCTGCGGCTGTGTGGAGGACCTGCATCATACAGCCGCCTTCGTCCCGGGGACTGGGGTGTCCATCTGAAGAACGAGAAGAAGAATATTTCCCCAAAGTCAGGTGGAGCAGGGTGTTGAAGGCTAGCTCGTCGTTCCGACATTAGCCTGGTTGCCTGGTGATTTTTTTTTTTAGTGAGGAGGAGGTGTGCAGTCCCTTCCCCACTCTCTCGCCTACCAACGCTCACAGTCCCACAGGTGCAGATACTGCCACGTGTAGGACGGCCTCGTGGACGGCCAGGTGGAGCAGGGAAAATCGGAGTAAAGTGCCCTTCCTAAGGACATTCACCATACTGAGAAACGGGTGTTCGAACGCAGATCGCTGGTGGACCAGAAACTAATACTAATGACTGCGTTCATCTTCTTTACCGCCATACCTTAGTAAGGACTGTATTGCTTTTCTTTTCCAATGTACCCAAGTAATCACCGTTTATCACGAACATCTCATGGTAACGATTTTGTTTCTCATGAACATCCACAATGGTGGTTGTGTTTCTTGTGAACAATGCTAAATAATGGTTTTGTTTCTCACTGGATACTGTTTACTAAGGACTGTGTTTGTTGTCAAAAACTATTTAAAAAAAAAAACATTGTGCTTTTCATAAACAATCATAAACTATGACTGTATTGTCTTTCATGAGCTTCAATATGCAGTCACCAAATAATTTTGCTTATGATTCCCATCAAAACTCTAAATAATGATTTGTTTCTCATCGACTATCCTAAAACACCTCATGTTAATGATTGTTTCCCACAAGTATCCACACGTGATGGTTGTTTCACACACACACACACACACACACACACACACACACACACACACACACACAGAGAGAGAGAGAGAGACAGACAGAGAGCAACCATAATATCCTACATTCTCAAGAACACTCCCAAAGTAAAGAAGGGTAACATAATATTCGATTTTGTCCTATTACTCCTCTAAGGAATGATTACATCTCATGAACACCTCAAAACAACAAAGAAGAACGTCTCATGATGACCCAGCGTATGACTGTTTCGATGACTGTAGAAAAAAAAAAAAAAAAAAAAAAAAAAAACAACCTCTCCAACACGTCTACACATCGGATACATTTCCTACAAACAGCACTAAACAAATGATTTTGCTATTGGTCAAAGAAATCCAAAACACGGGGTCACTCCGGTTTCAGCAATGTTCAACGGATCTGATGCATAGCGTTGTTTTCATTCTAGGCGTAATCTACTGTTGACAACGATATCAAGACTTCCGCTGCACGAGGTGTCTTTGACTAATGAAAAACATCCGGGAAAATCAACAAACGGACCCCCCCCCCCCCCCCCCCCCCCCCCCCCCCAAAAAAAAGACGAAATTTTTTTTTTTTAACCCCAACCCAAACACACACACAAAACCCCCCCCCAAAAAAAACCAACAACAACAACAACAACAATAAAAAAAACAATAAAAAAACCCCCAAAAACAAAAAACCACACACACCAGAATAACATATATAGAGCAAAATAATGCTTCTGTATGCTGTTTCAGCAATCTGTCCATCCAGTCTAAAATTTTTCTCCCAACAGTGCCAAACTTCATCGTTTTCATTGCAGACAATGATTTTGTTTTCCTGAGCTCTCTTAGCAATCCCAGTAGTTCTATGGAACACGGTGCATGCCCTGTCCTGTGGTCCATGGAAACGATGATTCTGTGAACACTGGTGTAGAACGCGTCGCACAGGAAATTGAAAAAAAAATCAACAACAAAAACCAAAAAAACAAACAAGAAAAAAACAACACGAAAGAAACTTCACTTTGGAATAGTTGAGCTTCCCGCGTTACGCCATACACCCACATACACCCATAGTGGGAAAAACAACAAAATAAAAAAA
>NC_134902.1:34479265-34481765 GCF_041734735.1 Babylonia areolata | reverse complement strand
GCTGTCCGGCAGAGGGGACTGACACTGCCATCATGCGAATGTCCAGAGTTTTTGTTCAAGCGCGTCGTTTGCCCTCGCAACACGTAAGTTTTCTGACAGCCCTTCAAAAAACCGCTTCTGGAACTTATTTCTTCGGGCTTTGAACACTAAAAGGGGAACCCCATGCAGAAGGAAAGAGAAAAATACAGCAATGTTCAAGATGATTCAATTCCACGTCAGCAGTGCTGAGTTGTCCTGATGAATTCCAACTGCATGCTGTCAGAAATGTAATCGGCGATCTCACCAACGCCCCCGCCGCATCCGCACACTATGTCTCTGTCTCTCTCTGTCTGTCTCTATCTCTGTCTCTTTTTCTGTGTGTGTGTCTCTCTCTGTCACTCTCTTCCCTATCTGTCATTTTCTCTGTCTCAGTCTCTTCTCTCACTGTGACTTTCTCTGTCTCTCTCTCTGTGTTTTTCTCTGTCCATCTTTCTTTTTCTCTCTGTCTCTTTCTGTGTGTGTGTGTGTGTCTCTCTCTGACTCTCTGTGCCTCATCATCTCTCTCTCTCTGTTTCTCTGCCTCTGCTTCTCTCTGTCTGTCTGTCTGTCTGTCTTTCTCTGTCCGTCCTCTCTTTCTCTGTGTGTGTGTGTGTGTGTGTGTGTGTGTGTGTGTGTGTGTGTGTGTGTCTCTCTCTCTGTGACTCTTTGTGTCTCATCATCTCTCTCTCTGTTTCTCTGTCTCTGTCTGTCTGTCTGTTTGTCTGTCTCCATCTCTCACCCCATTTCCTCTCACAACTCCCACTTTGTCTCCCTATCCACAAGCGCTATCTCTCTGTCCCTGTCACTTGGTTTTTTTGGTCTCTGTCTCGCTATTTCTTTGTCTCTTTCTGTCTGCCTCTGCCTCTCTCTCCGTCTCTCTGCTTTGTCTGTCTGTCTGTCTGCCTGCCTCTCTCTGTCTCTGTCTCTGTCTCTTCCCCTCTTTGAGAGATCCACTTCACGCCCTCAGACCATCTGCTGTCACTGACAGAAGTGTGCGCCCCCCTTCCATCCCACCTCCAGTCCCCCCCACACCCCGCCCCGCACCCCAACCCCTCCCCGATCCCCCTACTCCCGTCCAGGTCCATGAATTGCCGTTTTTCCCGCAGTCCCTTCCCTGCCCTGCCCTGCCCTGTCCTGCCCTGCCCTGCCCTGCCCTGCCCTGCCCTGCCCTGTCCTGTCATGTTCTGCCCTGCCCTGTTCTGTCTTGTCCTGCCCTGTCCTGTCCTGCCCTGTCATGTCCTGCCCTGCCCTGCCCTGCCCTGCCCTGCCCTGCCCTGTCCTGTCCTGCCCTGCCCTGTCCTGTCCTGCCTTGCCCTCCCCTGCCCTGTCCTGTCATGTTCTGCCCTGCCCTGTTCTGTCTTGTCCTGCCCTGTCCTGTCCTGTCCTGTCCTGTCCTGCCCTGCCCTGCCCTGTTCTGTCCTGCCCTGTCCTCCCCTGTCCTGCCCTGTCCTGTCCTGCCTTGCCCTGTCCTGTCTCGTCCTGTCATGTTCTGCCCTGCCCTGTTCTGTCTTGTCCTGCCCTGTCCTGTCCTGCCCTGTCATGTCCTGCCCTGCCCTGTTCTGTCCTGCCCTGCCCTGCCCTGCCCTGCCCTGCCCTGTCCTGTCCTTTCCTGTCCTGTCCTTTCCTGTCCTGCCATGTCCTGACCTGTCCTGCCCTGCCCTGCCCTGCCCTGCCCTGTCTTGTCCTGCCCTGCCCTGTCCTGTCTTGTCCTGCCCTGTCCTGTCTCGTCCTGCCCTGTCCTGTCCTGTCTTGTCCTGCCCTGTCCTGCCCTGCCCTGCCCTGTCCTGCCCTGTCTTGTCCTGCCCTGCCCAGCCCTGCCCTGTCCTGCCCTGTCCCATCCTATCCTGCCATGCCCTACACTGCCATCTCTATATATCTATCTGTCTATCTATCTATATATCGATCGATCGATCGGTCTGTCTGTTTATCTATTTACATTTCTATCTTCCTATCTACCTGTCTGTCTGTTTGTCTGTCTGCTCATAAATTACTTATTTATATTTATTCTGCAAAATCCTCTTCGTTTGTTTGTTTGTTTCTTTCTTTCCTTGTCCGTTTTTGTCTTTTCCCTGAACCCTTTCCACTCTCGGTTCCCACCTCCTTCCCTTTCATTGTGACCACGGGCGCGGCAGATCGAAGAGTCATGGTGACGTCACAACGTGACGTCAGCCTCCACAAATAGACTCTGACGCAATCAGAGGCAGGAACGTGATAACCTTTTTTTTTTTTTTTTTTTTTTTTTTTTGTGTGTAAATTTAACTACTGCTGCTGTGATTCTGGTGGGCGCTGGGAGGAGTTTGTTGGAGAGTGGGGTGATAGGGGAGATTGGGAACGTTTGTTGTTGTTGTTGTTGTTGTTGTCGTTGTTGCTTTTTTTTCTTCCCTCTACCTTGGCACCTTTGTGTGGAACGATTGAGGGGGTTCTAACGTCTGAAGACACTCCCCCCCCCCCTCGCCCCTCCACCCTCCACCACCTGCCCACG
>NC_134902.1:34449265-34469265 GCF_041734735.1 Babylonia areolata | reverse complement strand
CAGACATTCTTTTCATACCACTTACAGCAACTAGACATTCTTTTGATATCACTTACAGCAACTAGACATTCTTTTGATATCACTTACAGCAACTAGACATTCTTTTGATATCACTTACAGCAACTAGACATTCTTTTGATATCACTTACAGCAACTAGACATTCTTTTGATATCACTTACAGCAACTAGACATTCTTTTCATACCACTTACAGCAAACAGACATTCTTTTCATACAATTTACAGCAAACAGACATTCTTTTCATACCACTTACGGCAAACAGACATTCTTTTCATACAATTTACAGCAAACAGACATTCTTTTCATACCACTTACGGCAAACAGACATTCTTTTCATACAATTTACAGCAAACAGACATTCTTTTCATACCACTTACAGCAAACAGACATTCTTTTCATACAATTTACAGCAAACAGACATTCTTTTCATACCACGTACGGCAAACAGACGTTCTTTTCATATCACTTACAGCAAACAGACATTCTTTTCATACCACTTACAGCAAACAGACGTTCTTTTCATACCACTTACGGCAAACAGACGTTCTTTTCATACCACTTACGGCAAACAGACATTCTTTTCATACCACTTACAGCAAACAGACGTTCTTTTCATACCACTTACAGCAAACAGACTTTCTTTTCATACCACTTACGGCAAACAGACTTTCTTTTCATACCACTTACGGCAAACAGACGTTCTTTTCATACCACTTACGGCAAACAGACTTTCTTTTCATACCACTTACGGCAAACAGACGTTCTTTTCATACCACTTACGGCAAACAGACATTCTTTTCATACCACTTACGGCAAACAGACTTTCTTTTCATACCACTTACGGCAAACAGACGTTCTTTTCATACCCCTTACAGCAAACAGACGTTCTTTTCATACCACTTACGGCAAACAGACGTTCTTTTCATACCACTTACGGCAAACAGACGTTCTTTTCATACCACTTACAGCAAACAGACATTCTTTTCATACCACTTACGGCAAACAGACGTTCTTTTCATACCCCTTACAGCAAACACGTTCTTTTCATACCACTTACGGCAAACAGACGTTCTTTTCATACCACTTACGGCAAACAGACGTTCTTTTCATACCACTTACAGCAAACAGACGTTCTTTTCATACCACTTACAGCAAACAGACGTTCTTTTCATATCACTTACAGCAAACAGACGTTCTTTTCATATCACGTACAGCAAACAGACTTTCTTTTCATACCACTTACGGCAAACAGACGTTCTTTTCATACCACTTAGAACATACATACATACATACATACATACATAATTTGATGGTGAGAGCAGGGCACACATACATACATACATACATACATGCATACTTTCTTGGTCAGAGCAAGGCATACATACATACATACACACACACTTTGGTCAGTCTGGTTAACGCTTATGTTTGAGTGTGTTAGTCTGTAGTAGTAGTAGTAGTAGTAGTAGTAGTAGTAGTAGTAGTAGTAGTAGTAGTAGTAGTAGTAGTAGTAGTAGTAGTAGTAGTAGTAGTAGTAGTAGTAGTAGTAGTAGTAGTAGCAATAGTTGTTGTTGTTGTTGTGTTTGTTGGTTGTTAGTCTCATGTTCCCTCGTGTACGCGGTCATCGTCCTATAACGATATCACCATCATCTTCATCGTCGTCATCATTGCCGTAATGTTGCTGTTGTGGTGGTGGTGGTGGTGGGGTTGGTGTGTTTTGTTGTTGTCGTCGTTATTGTCTTCCTCTTCTACCTCGTTTTACCCCTCCTCCTTTTCCTTCTCCTCCTCCTCCTCCTCCTTCTTCTTCTTCTTCTTCTTCTTCTTCTTCATTTCCCTCATCATCATCATCATCTTCTTCTTCTTCTTCTTTATTATCTTCTTCTTCTGTTCCTTTTCTGCGATGTGACTGTCTTAAGTATCTCATTTCTCATACCCCTCATCATCATCCTTCTACTACTACTACTACTACTGCTGCTACTACTACTGCTGCAACCACCACCACCACCACCACGAACACACCCACCACCCCAACGATTGCTACTGCTACTGTTGATGCTATTTCTCCCCCTCCTACAACTACTACTGCTGCTGCTGCTGCTGCTACTACTACTACTACTACTACTACTACTACTACTACTACTACTACTACTACTGCCACCACCACGACCCCACGAATGTTACTGCTGCTGCTGCTCTTCCTCTTCCTCCTTATCCTCCTCCTCCTACTACTACCACTACTACTACTACAACTAGTACTATTGCTGCTGCTGCTGCTATTGCTGCTCCTCTTCCTCGTTCTCCTCCTCCTTCTCCTACTACTACTACTACTACTGCTGCTGCTGCTGCTGCTGTTACTACTTCTGCTGTTTAGTGAACATCAATCAATGTGCAGACGTACCTTCAGCTCATCCACTTCATTCCTCAGACTGTCCACCGTCTTGTCCAGTTTCTTCTTCCGGCTGTACAGCAGACGTAACTTGACGTGCTCGTGATCAATCACAGCCACCACCAGACCTGAAACCCACGGGCTGACAGTAAGTTTGGGGGGTGGGGTGGGGGTGGGGGGGGGGGGGGGGGGGGTTCCTTTAAATATTTGGATACCGTTTTAACTCTCTCCATACGAACGGCGAAAGAGACGACGTTAACAGCATTTCACCCCAATTACCATCATCAAAATATTGCAAGCGGAAGGCTCTTATACTGAAGAAGTGAATGTTGACAAAGAATACCACAATTCTGACGACGGAAGCTAAAGGTTGGGTCATTCAGACACCCACAGGACATCCGAGGGGTCTGTGTAGAGGAGAAGAGAGGACTGGCCGTACTGAGTGAGTTAAGAAATGCAGTGTTAGTGTTGAAACGCATTGACTGGCGGAAGGGGAAAAAAAAACCAAAAAAAAAAAAACCCACAATACAAAATGGTGTTTCAAGTCATAAATCAATATCTAAAACAATCAGCACCAAATTTGGAGAAATCTGTCTGGAGATATACTACTCTAGATCAAACACGTGAATTTTCAGCCTTCCGGAAATGGTCCCCCCCCTCCCTTTTTTTATAAAATGATGTGATCAGTGACGTCACTACGGACGTAAGTGTTACGTCCATATTGACGTCACTGATGACATCATAAGTGGTACGTCCTAAAGCAGTCAAGGTTTTTTGAAATTTTTAATTTTTTTTAAAGTCCCCCCCCCCCCCCCTTCCTAAAGTATTGTGATATGTCTGAAAGTAATGTGCGTTATCATTCAGGTGTTGTGATGTATGATGTTTCACGAATGATGAGCAGGGTGTTGTTTACTGAGATGGTTTAGGTGTGTCTGAACATGCTTTAGTACAGTGCTGGGTTGTGTGTGTGTTTGTCTGTGGTTATGTATGTTTTAATGTTTTGATGCATGTTTTACTTCTCTGTTTTTTTTGCATTGTACAGCGCATTTGAGCATGTTTGGCATGGAAAGGCGCTATAGAAATTGGGTTATGATGATGATGATGACGACGACGACGATGATGATATTGTTGTTGTTGTTGTTTTTGTTGTGTGTGAGTGTGTGTGTGTGTGTGTGTGTGTGTGTGTGTGTGTGTGTGTGTGTGTGTGTGCTGGGGCTCATGTACGTTTATGTGTATTTGATTGTGCTTTCATATCTGTGAAACTGCATGTTTGTTGCATATCTGTTGTGCATGTGTGTGTGTGTGTGTGTGTGTGTGTGTGTGTGTGTGTGTGTGTGTGTGTGTGTGTGTGTGTGTGTGTGTGTGTGTGTGTGTGTGTGTGTGTGTGTGTGTGTATGTGTGTGTGTGTGTGTGTGTGAGAGAGAGAGACTGTGTGTGTGTGTGTGTGTGTGTGTGTGTGTGTGTGTGTGTGTGTGTGTGTGTGAATGTTTGTCTGCATGTTTTACATTCACTTGCTTATTTATCATCGTTGTTGTCTTTTTTTTGTGCGCTTAGAGTTGACTTCATCAAGATTTTGCGCCTAATAAATATCATTATCATTAGTAGTAGCATTTTTATGCATTTTGTTTTTATTGTTCATCTTTAAATATTGGGATACCGTTTTAACTCTCTCCATACAAACGGCGAAAGAGACGACGTTAACAGCATTTCACCCCAATTACCATCATCAAAATATTGCAAGCGGAAGGCTCTTATACTGAAGAAGTGAATGTTGACAAAGAATACCACAATTCTGACGACGGAAGCTAAAGGTTGGGTCATTCAGACACCCACAGGACATCCGAGGGGTCTGTGTAGAGGAGAAGAGAGGACTGGCCGTACTGAGTGAGTTAAGAAATGCAGTGTTAGTGTTGAAACGCATTGACTGGCGGAAGGGGGAAAAAAAAACCAAAAAAAAAAAACCCACAATACAAAATGGTGTTTCAAGTCATAAATCAATATCTAAAACAATCAGCACCAAATTTGGAGAAATCTGTCTGGAGATATACTACTCTAGATCAAACACGTGAATTTTCAGCCTTCCGAAAATGGTCCCCCCCCCCCCCCCCCCCCTTTTAAATGATGTGATCAGTGACGTCACTACGGACGTAAGTGTTACGTCCATATTGACGTCACTGATGACATCATAAGTGGTACGTCCTAAAGCAGTCAAGGTCCCCCCCACCCCCCTAAAGTATTGTGATATGTCTGAAAGTAATGTGCGTTATCATTCAGGTGTTGTGATGTATGATGTTTCACGAATGATGAGCAGGGTGTTGTTTACTGAGATGGTTTAGGTGTGTCTGAACATGCTTTAGTACAGTGCTGGGTTGTGTGTGTTTGTCTGTGGTTATGTATGTTTTAATGTTTTGATGCATGTTTTACTTCTCTGTTTTTTTTTGCATTGTACAGCGCATTTGAGCATGTTTGGCATGGAAAGGCGCTATAAAAATTGGGTTATGATGATGATGATGATGACGACGATGATGATGATATTGTTGTTGTTGTTGTTGTTTTTATTGTGTGTGTGTGTGTGTGTGTGTGTGTGTGTGTGTGTGTGTGTGTGTGTGTGTTGGGGCTCATGTACGTTTATGTGTATTTGATTGTGCTTTCATATCTGTGAAACTGCATGTTTGTTGCATATCTGTTGTGCATGTGTGTGTGTGTGTGTGTGTGTGTGTGTGTGTGTGTGTGTGTGTGTGTGTGTGTGAATGTTTGTCTGCATGTTTTACATTTACTTGCTTATTTATCATCGTTGTTGTCTTTTTTTGTGTGCGCTTAGAGTTAACTTCATCAAGATTTTGCACCTAATAAATATTATCATTAGTAGTCGTATTTTTATGCATTTTTTATTGTTCATCTATTTATATTTTATTTTTTTGTTATTTCATTTTATTTAATTTTAATTTTAATTTTTATTTCATTTTCATTTTATTTTCTCAAGGTCTGACTAAGCGCGTTGGGTTACGCTGCTGGTCAGGCATCTGCTTGGCAGATGTGGTGTAGCATATATGGATTAGTCCCAACGCAGTGACGCCTCCTTGAGCTACTGATACTGATACTGATACTGTTGTGACGTTGTAATGTTTGCATGGGTTCTTATGCTCGCGTGGCGTTTATTCACTAGTCATGCGATGACAGATTAGTACAAGCACCGTGGATAGTTCACAAGGCTTGATGTAATGTAGGTCGTTGATGATACGATACCATAGTAACTACAAACCCGATAACTGTTGTATCAAACATAACCAAACACAGGTACGAGGATTACGTTCCTTGGTTTGTGTACGATCGTAAGTATACCTATACGCAAAAAAATAAATAAATGAAGACATTGCAACATGTGGTGTGTGTGTGTGGAGGTGTGGTTGTAGGGTGGTTAATGGGTGTGAGTCTGGGGTGGGTGGATGGGTTGGTGTGTACGTCTAATTACATGGTGTGATTTTAAAGGAGGGTGTGTAGTGTAGTGTATTGTAGTGTGTGTGTGTGTGTGTGTGTGTGTGTGTGTGTGTGTGTGTGTGTGTGTGTGTGTGTGTGTGTGTGTGTGTGTGCGTGGCTGATGCCATACCGAATGACACAGGAAATGAATGATAAGCGCCTGAAAGCAGCTGTCCATCGGCTCTACCCAGGAAGGCAGCCTGTTGCAAAATGGTTTATAAAAGCCACTAGACCTTGGTCTCTAATGGGACCACAAGAGCTGTGTGTCTATATCAATCAAAAACATGTAAAGGAGAAGAGGGAGGTGGCGGAATCGTGAAGACGCTTATCTGTCAGCAGAGTGTCCGTGAGGGTCTGGGTTCGATTCCAGCTCTCGCCCTTTCTCCTGAAGAATCAAACTGAGCGTCTAGTCATTTGGACGAGGCGATAATCCGAGGTCCCGTGTGCAGCACGCACTTCGCACACTGAAAAAAGAACCTATAGTACTTCTTCTTCTTCTTCTGCGTTCACTCGTATGCACACGAGTGGGCTTTTACGTGTATGACCGTTTTTACCCCGCCATGTAGGCAGCCATACTCCGTTTTCGGGGGGTGTGCATGCTGGGTATGTTCTTGTTTCCATAATCCACCGAACGCTGGCATGGATTACAGGATCTTTAACGTGCGTATTTGATCTTCTGCTTGCATATAGACACGAAGGGGGTTCAGGCACTAGCAGGCTTGCACATATGTTGACCTGGGAGATCGTAAAAATCTCCACCCTTTACCCACCAGGCGCCGTCACCGTGATTCGAACCCGGGACCCTCAGATTGACAGTCCAACGCTTTAACCACTCGGCTATTGCGCCCGTCGAACCTATAGTACAAATGTGTTTTCTTTAGAAGAAATCCACTCTGATAGGTACGCTAATATAATATCCAGGTTCTCAATGCCTGACTCAGCGCGTTGGGTGACGCTGCTGGTCAGGCTTCTGCCTGCCTGACGGATGAGGCGTAGCGTATATGGATTTGTTCGAACGCAGTGACGCCTCCTTGAGAAACTGAAGCTGAAACTGACGTGTAAACGGGTGTATTGATTCGCGGACTGAGCATAGACTGACGCCGACAAAAGATGTTTTGACACACGCACAACATGTACGGGTTGACATATGAAAAAAATAATGGTGCACTGACACAGGGGTAAGATATTGTATTATTGTATTGTATCGTATTGTATTGTATTGTATTACTTTTTTTTTGGTCACAATAGATTTCTCTGTGTGAAATTCGGGCTCCCCTCCCCAAGGAGAGCGCGTCGCTACACTGAGAGCGCCACCCATAATTTATTATTTTTCCCTGACTGCAGTTTTTTTTTGTTTTTTTTTTAAATATTATTTATTGTGGGTTGACATGTAAACAAAAATGTGTTGAGAAAAGAAGAAACGTATGGGTTGACATGTTAAAATGGTGTGTTGATGTATGGGTCGCATATAGAGAGTATTTCACCAGAGCAATTTTATATATTTTACTGTATGTCTGTCTGTCTTTAATGACATTTTGTGTATCACACACACACACACACACACACACACACACACACACACACACACACACACACACACACACACACACATCCAGTACCAACCAGGATTTATTTCCTAAACTCTAAAAGCAAACACCGCAGGAACCTTTGGGCCCAGCACGCTCTTCCCTAGCCTCCACCCCTCCGAAAGAAAATGATGTGATGTCATTCTCCCTCCAGCGAGCACGGCTCTCAGCGTAGATGGTTTCCGCTTGTCTGTATCGATGACAGGGGAGATGATGGGGTGGGTAGGGGAGGGGGGGGTCTCTTCTGCATGCATGGGCCTCTGTCTTTGAGACAGAGCTCAGGCATGGAACTTCCGTGAGACTGAATGCGGTATATCAGCACAGTGTTGGGGGAGAGGTGGAGGATTTTTGGGGACTGTGCTGTGTTGTGCTGTGCTGTGCTGTGCTGTGCTGTGTTGTATAACGCTGCACTGTGCTGTGTTGTGCTGTGCTGGGCTGTGTTGTGCTGGGCTGTGTTGTTGTTGTGTTGCTTTGCGTTGCGCTGAGCTGTGCTATGCTGCGCTGTGCTGTGCTGTGTTGTATTGCGCTGCGCTGTGTTTTGTTGTGTTGTGCAGTGCTGTGTTGTGCTGTGCTGGGCTGTTCTGTGCTGTGCTGTGCTGTACTGTACTGGGCTGTGTGCTGTGTTGTGCTGTGCTGTGCTGTGTTGTGCTGTGCTGGGCTGTTCTGTAATGTACTGTGTTGTACTGTACTGGGCTGTGTGCTGTGTTGTGCTGTGCTGTGCTGGGCTGGGCTGTGCTATGCTGTACTGTGCTATGCTGTGCTGTGTTGTATTGCGCTGCGCTGCGCTGCGCTGTGTTGTGTTGTGCTGTGCTGTGCTATGCTGTACTGTACTGTGCTGTGCTGTGCTGTATTGCGCTGCGCTGTGTTGTGTTGTGTTGTGTTGTGTTGTGCTGTGCTGAGCTGTGCTATGCTGTACTGTGCTGTGCTGTGTTGTATTGCGCTGCGCTGCGCTGCGCTGTGTTGTGTTGTGCTGTGCTGTGCTGGGCTGTGTTGTGTTGTGTTGTGTTGTGCTGTGCTACGCTGTGCTGTGCTGTGTTGTGCTGTGCTGTGTTGCGTCGCGATGTGTTGCGTTGCTAAGCCTTGTGCTGCGTTGTGCTGTATTGCATTGCATTGCACTGGATCGTGCGAAACCGAATCGAATTAATTCGAATCGAATCGTATTGTATTGTATTGTATTGTATTGTATTGTATTGTACTGTACTGTATTTGTTACAGCAGATTTCTCAGTGTGGAATTCATACTGCTCGCCAGTGTTAAGCATAAATTATATTGCCACGGTACAGCGTCACACATTTCTGATTATATGTTTCTGTCTGCAAATGTATTTGTTGTACTATGACAGTGGATTTTTTCTACACAGAGAGAGAGAGAGAGAGAGAGAGAGAGAGAGAGAGAGAGAGAGAGAGAGAGAGAGAGAGAGAAAGAGGAACGAAAAAGACAGAGAAAGACACAGAGCCAGAGAGACAGACAGACAGACAGAGACAGACAAAGAAAGAGAGACACAGAGAGACAGAGACAGAGGCAGACAGAAAGACAAAAATAGAGAGAGACGGAGACAAAGACATGGACACAGGTAGAAAGAGGGAAATGACTCAAAGCTGATGTCTCGGATGGCCATCCAGAGGAGCAGAAAGACCAGGATGAAGAGAGGAGAGGGAGCAAGGATGAGAGACAGAGAGAGAGACAGAGAGAGAGAGAGACAGAGACAGAGATAGACAGAGAGAAAGAGAGAGAGACAGAGACAGAGATAGACAGAGAGAAAGACAGAGAGAGTGAGAAAGACAGAGAGAGAGAGAAAGAGGAGAGACAGAGATAGACAGAGAGAAAGACAGAGAGAGAGAGTGAGAAATACAGAGAGAGAGACAGACAGAGACAGAGAGAAAGACACACAGAGAGAGTGACAAAGAGACTTTTAGAGAGAGTGAGAGATTTAGAGAGAGTGGCAGTGAGAGAGAGAGGGGGGCAGAAACAAAGAAAGAGACAGAGAGAAAGTGAGAGAGATTTAAAGAGAGTGGTTGGGTGGGAGAGTGAGAGAGAGAGAGAGAGACATGGAGAGAGAGACAGACAGACAGAGACAGAGAAAGAGGCAGTGAAAGGGACAGAGAGAGAGAATGAGAGAGCGAGAGAGATGGAGAGAGAGAGAAAGGGACAAAGTGAGAGAGAGAGAGAGAGAGAGAGAGAGAGAGAGAGAGAGAGAGACATGGAGAGACAGACAGACAGGCAGAAAAAGAGGGAGAGAGAGGGAGAGAGAGAGAGAGCCAGAGAGAGAGAGAAAGGGAGACACACACACACACACACACACACACACACACACACACACACAAAGAGACAGAGAAAGAAGAGACAGAACAGAATCGAAAAACGGAAACAGAGTCACCACAGAGACAAAGAAGAAGAAGATCAAGAACAAGAACAAGAACAAGAGAGGCAAGGCCTTCAAGACTCACTTGTGATACACAAAAAAATCCAAGCTTTTTATGTATTGAGTATAATTTCAAAATGTAATGTTTCAGATGAGAAAGATCAGTTTAAAGCAAATTAAATCCCCTAGCATTAATCACAGAGTAATTTCCTTTTTTTTTTTTTTTACTATCTGCACCAAAACGTTTGCAAAATAAATGAAACTTCCATGCTGAGCAAAAGAAGTTCCTGTTTGAACAAAAAATGATAATATTGACTGCTCTTGTTGTTGGGTCAGAATATCAGATCAAAGTGCCAAGTTAAGAGAATACAAAAAATATAAATATAACAGTAAATGCAGTTTGCATAAAATTAGGCTTCATTTTATTTTTTATTTTTATTTTTTTTGTGCCCATCCCAGAGGTGCAATATTGTTTTAAACAAGATGACTGGAAAGAACTGAATTTTTCCTATTTTTATGCCTAATTTGGTGTCAACTGACAAAGTATTTGCAGCTAAAATGTCAATGTTAAGGTTTACCACGGACACACACACACACACACACACAACCGAACACCGGGTTAAAACATAGACTCACTTTGTTTACACAAGTGAGTCAAAAAGAGCACAGCAACAGCTCTGAAGACAGACAAGACAGACAGACAGAGACAGAGACGAAAGAGCAAAGCAAAGCACGGACTGTTGACGACGCGGATGACCCTCCAGGGCAGCAGGAAGGCCAGGATGAAGATGGAGTCGTCCAGTGGGAAGGCCTGCAGCCCGCGCAGGAACACCAGGTCCACCACAAAGGACGCCAGGATGATCACCGCGTCAAACACCTGTTGCACACACGTACATAATTATATACATGCATACATGTACACACGTGCAAGCAAGCAAACAAGCAAGCAAGCGCGCACACACATACACGCACGCACGAACACACACGAAAGTTCGCGCTCGCTCACATACACACAGACACAGACACACACACACACACACAAACACACACACACACACACACACGAACAAACAAAGACACGCGCACACGTGCACTCAAGAATACACACACACACACAAACACACAAACACAGACATACAGACACAGACACACACAGACACACACACACACACACACACACACACACACACACACACACATAACAAGCGCAATCACGTTGACAAGTACACCCCCACACACACACGCACAAACACACCACAACGATCATGTGCCTTCCTGCATACATACATACAGACATGTGGTGGTGTGGTGTGTGTCCATCAAGATCGATGATGACCATCATTGTCATCCAACTGGGGGATGGGGGGAGGGTGGTGGTGGGGGGGCGGGGGGGGGGGGAGATGCTCATGAATCCGTCTGTTAATGCGCAGATGGCTGAAAAGTCCAATCTACGCACGAAATGTTCGTTGACAGTTGGGGCAGACAAAGACAGGGATATCATTGTCAGGGAGCTTGTTTGCCCGTGACTTTCTGGCCTGCCTCTTCTGAACAGCTGCAGCAGTCCTGTTGGCCTCGCACAACGTGGCGCCTTTGTGCACAGCAGTGCGCCATTTGTCACGGTCCACTGCAGATTCCTCCCAGGAGTCAGGGTTGATATCAAAGGCTTTCAGAGAGACTTTCAGAGTATCTCTGAAGCGCTTCTTCTGACCTCCGTGTGATCTCTTCCCTTGTTGAAGCTCGCCATAGAAGAGCCTTTAGGGCAGCCGATGGTCTGGCATGTGCGCCACGTGTCCAGTCCAGCGAAGCTGGGACTGCATCAGGATGGTGAAGATGCTGGGAAGGGTGGCTTTTGCAAGCACCTCCGTGTCTGGGGTCCTGTCTTGCCACGATGTTCATTAGCTTCCTGAGGCATGTTGTGTGGAAGTGGTTCAGCTTTTGGCGTGTCGTTGGTACACTGTCCAGGTTTCGCGTACAGTAGTGTGGGGAGAACTACTGCTCTGTAGACCTTTAGCTTGGTCTCAAGACCAATGCCTCTTCTGTTCCAGACATTTGCATAGAGTCTACCAAAGGTTGCGCTTGCTCTTGCATTCCTGACGTTCACTTCATCGTCGATGGTCGCATTTCGTAACAGTGTGCTGCCAAGGTATGTGAACCACTTCACCGCACTGAGTCTCTGACCGTTGACTGTGATGTTGGGCTCAACGTGGGGTTTCCCTGGGGCTGGCTGATGGAGAACTTCAGTTTTCCTTGTGCTGATGGTAAGGCCGAAGTTCCTACTGGCAGTGGCAAACTTCTCGACGCTGAGTTGCATGTCAGCTTCAGATCCACCGTTGAGGGCACAATCATCAGCAAACAAAAAGCCTCTGATGATGTCTGTCATGACCTTGGTTTTTGCTTGAAGCCTTCTGAGGTTAAACAGCTTGTCATCTGTTCGGTACTTTAGGCTGATTCCAACATCGCCATCTCTGAAGGCATCAGTAAGCATTGCAGAGAACATGAGGCTGAACAGTGTTGGAGCCAGGACGCAGCCTTGCTTGACACCATTTGTGACTGGAGAAGGAGCCGATGTTTCACCATTGTCCTGGACTCGAGCCTGCATGTCTTCATAGAATTGGCTGACCAAGGAAATAAATTTCCGAGGGCATCCGTACTTGGCCATGATCTTCCACAGTCCCTCTCTTCTCACGGTGTCGAAGGCCTTAGTGAGGTCGACATAGGTGGAGAACAGATCAGCATTTTGCTCCTGACATTTCTCTTGCAGCTGCCTTGCAGCAAACACCATGTCGGTGGTTCCGCGCTCTTTCCGGAATCCACATTGGCTCTCAGGCTAATGACCTTGGTCAAGGTGTGCTGTGAGACGGTTTAGTAGGATCCTAGCAAGTATCTTGCCTGCGATGGAGAGCAAGGAAATGCCCCGATGGTTATCACAGGCTTGCCGGTTCCCATTAAATTTCGCTTGTACAAGTGAATGATAGATGCAACTTTGAAATCCTGGGGGCTCGTCTCTTCTTTCCACATGAGTTAGTACAGCTGATGGAGCTTCTCAGTCAGCACAGTGCCTCCATCCTTGTAGACCTCTGCTGGTATGGAGTCAGGTGCTTTGCCACTGGATAGCAGACGGATTGCTTTCTGGGTCTCAAGAAGTGTTGGCGGATCGTCCAGTGCTTCGTTGATGGGGACTTGTGGGAGACGGTCTATGGCTTCATCATTTATGGAGGAAGGGCGATTTAAGACACTGTCGAAGTGCTCAGCCCAGCGTTCGAGAATTTTCTCCTTCTCGGTGATCAAGGTATTCCCATCTGCACTGAGGAGGGGGGATGATCCTGAGGATGTGGGGCCGTAGACTTCTTTTAATGCATCATAGAACCTCTTCATATCATGACTGTCAGCATATCCCTGGATCTCATCAGCTTTGTCACTCAGCAACTTATCCTGCATCTGACGTAACTTTTGCTCAACAGTCCTGCGATGGCATTGTACGCATCCTTTTTTGATGTGGACTTTGGGTTGCTAAGGTAGGCTTGATGCAGACGGCGTTTCTCATCCAGAAGCTGCTTGATTTCATCAGTTTTCATCAAACCAGTCTTTGTACTTTCTGGTCATGGGTCCCAGGGTCTCTGAAGCTGTACTATAGATCAGCTCGCGCAGGGTCCTCCAGTCAGACTCCACATTCTGGTTGTCCAGAGAGGCGGATTCCAGACGATCTTGAGCCGACGCCCTTTTATGGATCTCGTTTTTAATTCCATAAGGGTGTTTAGCCACCCGCCTCACCAGTCCCGGAAGGGAGCGGTGGGAGTGCCGGTTTAGTCGCCGGCAACCCGACCCTGAACAGGTTGTACTGGATTACAGGTTACCAGTAGCAGACCTGACCTGACCACAACAGACATACAGACATACATACACGCGCTGGCACACACACATAAATTCTTTCATATTAGTGTGTTTTTTTCCCCCTTTTATAGATGCGCAAATTATGCAGTCTATTCTGGGCCTCTAGTCTAGGTATGAAGGGGCCGATTACTGGCCAGGAGATGGGGGGGATATTTCGGCCGGCGCCGAAGCAAGCCAGTTCAATTGATTTACCTCGCTGCACGGAAGTCACGTTGGAGACGAGAATGGAGCGGCATCGATATCTCATTCATTGGATCTTTCTACTGTGTAGGCATGGTTGATGAGGACAGGGGGTACAGGGAGGGAGAGAGGGGGGAGGGAGAAAGGGGAGGGAGAGAGGGAGGGAGAGAGGGAGGGGGCGGTGAGAGAGAGAGACAGAGACACAACGATAGATACAAAGAGAGACAGACAGACAGACAGACAGACAGACGGATGGACAGGAGAGAAAGAGAGAATTCAGAACTATTTTACTGCAAGGCCAACGGCCCTTTTGCCAAAGAGGTACATACACACAACTGAGACACACAAAATACCGAAAATAAAGGGGGGGAGGGACCAGCATCATGGACACAACATTTCATAACTGAAAAAAAAAAAAATTAAAGAGAGAGAGATAACGACACGTAGGAGACACACACACACACACACACACACACACACACACACACACACACACACAGAGAAAGAGAGAGGGAGAGAGAGAGAGAGAGACAGACAGAGAGAGAGACAGAGAGAGACAGAGAACACTGAACACTGAACACTGAACACTTTAATGTCAATAGCTTTACAGCCCTAATGACATGGGGGTTCATAATACAAATAACAACATGCATCAATAGTAATAATATTGATGAAAACCAAAACCAAAACGAAATCAATCAATCTGTGCAACAAAGTGCAGTTCGACCATCCATTCAAAGTAATGGCATGTAGAGAGAAATAAAAACAAAAACATATATAAATGTATAACATAATATTTTCCATATGAGAGTGACAACACAGATTTCACTTTTCACAATGAGCAACACCTGATACTATTTTATTATTGTTGAGTTTTTTTTCGTCGCATGTTATTCGCTTCTGCAATATATTTTGCAAGTGACTGTAGTGAAGTTTCCTGATTTAAATTAAGCACTCCAAAAATATCTTCATACTTTGCTGAATTTGTTTTAAATACAACACATTTTTCTCGAATATCGTCATAAGCTTTACAACTAAACAAAAAATGTAACTCATCCTCCCTTGAATGCCCGCACATCGGACAAGGGGAGAGTAACGAGGGCTCAGTCTGAAACCACTTTTCATAAGCATTCAAACCAATCGTTCTCGTTCTAAATCTGGCGAGACTTGTTCGGTGCCACTTGTTTGTCACGACTGTGATATATTTTTCTGTTTGAAATATACTTTTAAAACTATAAAACCATCTATATTTCTCAGTGCTTTCCATTTTACCGTGCCAATTCTGTTTATATGAAGCAATTAGCCTATCTTTGAATTCTGAAACAAATCCTTCTACACATCCAACTCCCTGACACATCCACACAATCCCAAATCCATTTACAGTTAATGTCTTCTTTACAAAATATACCCAGTTTTCCTTCCCTCTCTCATGTTCATTTACTAACATTTCATACGCCTGCTTACATAATCTCGATGTGGGTAGCCTTATTAATTTTAACCAATATTTTATACATTTCACACATGATTTAATGTATAATGGGTATCTACCACTTTCTCCATATAATACAGTATTTGAAGCATGTAATGGAACATTTAAAAAACGTTTAATAGCTAATGTATGTACTTTTTCTAAATCTTTGTTATCAGAAAGTCCCCAAATTTCGGCACTGTATGTTATCATTGGTTCTATTTGAGTATCAAAAAGTTTCCAAAATATATATGAATCTATCGAGCCTAACTTACGTAAACACCTTAAGATTTCTATAACCCCCTTCTTCCCCTTTCTACAAATTTCTGCTACTGTCCTTGTCAAACTCAGCTTAGTTGTAAAAATCATACCAAGATACTTATAAGCATTAGTTACCTTCACTTCATCAGTTCCATAGTGCCATTTTTCATATCTAGATAAGTAACCACCTTTTCTAAACACAACTACATTTGTTTTCTCAAGATTAACTTTTAAAAATAATCTATCTGCTTCTTGCTTTAATATGTTCAGCTGATTTTGAAGTCCTATGGCCGTGTCAGACAAAAGAATTACATCATCTGCAAATAACATGAGAAACAGTTCAACAGCCCCAGGGATCATTTGAATCCCATGTCTTCCTTTTTTCGTTATCTCTCCTGCCAGTTCATTAATAAAGAACGAAAACATCATAGGGCTCAACAGACATCCTTGTTTTACGCCACGTGGGCACTCAAATACATCTGAATATACACCCTTCTCACGTACACACGCTAAAACTGCATCATATACACCACGCAGTGCCATATAAAGCTTACCATCAACACCAGTTTTACGTAACACATTCCATAAACTATTTCGATTCACAGAGTCGAAGGCCTTCTGAAAATCTACAAAAGCAACATACAATTTTCTATTTTTTAATAAATGTGTTTGTACAATTGCAAACAATGTGAAAATGTGGTCAATGGTGCTGTAACCTGATCGAAATCCAGCTTGCTCTTCAATAATCTTTTCTTCTCGTTCAGCCCATTTAGTTAATCTTCTATTTAAAATGTAAGTGTAAACTTTACTAATGATACTTGTAAGTGCAACTCCACGGTAATTATCTGGAATATTTGGGTCTCCCTTTTTGTGAATAGGTATGATAATCGATTTTGCCCAATCTGTTGGAAAGATTCCATCATTGAAACATCTGTTAAATAAAAGCACCAGAAAATCAACAATATCTGTATTTGCCTGCTTTAACATTTCACTCAATATTTTATCTGGGCCTGCACTTTTACCTGGTTTTAAATTGTTTATGCTATCAATCACTTCTTGCCTGCTAATTGGGTCATTAAAACAAGGTTCTTCAAAATCACCAACCTCCTCTACTACCTCATCTTCTGTTTCAGTATTAGCATTACCTACAAATACACTAGAAAAATGGTCATACCATTGCTGAGCACTAATATTATTATAAACAAATGCCTTTCTATTTACAGATCTTACTGTTGCCCAAAACAGATTTGAATCTTTGATTGATGATTTTAATTTCTGTAACCTTAGCTCCTCAAATTCACGTTTCTTTCTTCTCTTCAAATAAACATATTCCTTCCTTTCCTTTACAAATGTTTCTTTACGTACTCTTTTATTCTCTTCAGTTTTACATCTCTGGAAACTTTTAAGAAGGCCTCTGACCAGTCTTTTCTTCCTCTTACACTCATCATCAAACCAATCATTACATTTCTTCTGTCCTCTACCAACTGTTCGAATCATACATGCAGCTGCTCCATACAATGCACATGAAAACAATTTGACACAGGCATTAACATCAACATTTAACATGTTATGAGCATTCTGTAAACACTCCTTAAACTGGCAACTGTCCAACTCATCCTTATATACATGCACATTTTCCTCAGACCACACTATCCTTTCTTCTCCTTTTTGAATTGAGTCAGATTCTTTTTCAGTACTTAATCTATTTATGTAGGACAATTCGACTGGCAGATGCCATGAAAATAAACTATCACCAATACATAAATTACAACTATCTAATAAGCAGTCAGAAACAAGAAAATAATCAATGACACTACATCCTTGGGTAGAAACAAAAGTAAAATCGCCATCTCGATCCCCATTACAATAACCATTCAAAATTACAAGTTCAAACAAAAAGCAAAAGTCCAACAGGGATTTCCCAAAATTATTTGTAGTAACATCCTTTGAACAACGTGAATCTCCCTTCACATTTTCCCAATCCAGATCAAAAACATTGATACCCATATCTTCACTTTTGGTCTGCTCACAACCTGTACGTGCATTCAAATCACCACAAACAATAACATACACATCCTTATCTTGCACAACCTGCAGCAAACATTCTTCCAAAATCAATACTCCATCGTTTAATTCTGTTTCGTTGTATAGTGGACCTCCTTCGGGTACTATGTAAGCTGCAACAAAAAGAACATCTTTATCAACATTAAAAACTCTTCTATCAACGTTAATCGCTACAGTGTTCGCACAGTTTAAAGAAATTTCTTTCACAAATTGTTTCAAAGTATTTTTTATTAACACTAAAACTCCTCCCGATTTTCTCCCTTGTCGTGACATTTTCTTTGCAGGAGCAAAAAACTTTAGATACTCTGGAAAAATATTACCGTAATCAAAGGACGAATCTAGAAATGTTTCAGTTAAACAAACAAAATGAAAAGTATTGACATAATTTATAAATGAAACATCAGACAATTTTGTATAAAGATTCTCCACATTATAATTTAAAAACTTCCAATATTTAGGATGGTCGAGCCTGGCCTATTTGTTTCTGGCCCGCAAGTGTCTATCACTGCCACTGCCACTGCCAGGTGACTTGCCGGACTGGTTGCCCCAATGAGCGCCAAGCTCAGTCTGTCTATTGGCCACACCGCGCCGTCCGCCACGTGCAACAGCGGGAGTACCCCTGACGTCATGACGGGAATTCCCGCCCCCTCTTCTCACCACGGAGTCTCCCGTACCACGCAGGGAATGCTGGTCGTCACCGCCAACACCGCCTCTGGCCAACCGCTGAGTCGCTGGCGAACCCGCTACGTCACAGCGGGACCCCCCTCCACCACTGCTGTCCCTGTCACGCCGCTCGGGTGAAGACCGGGTGCTGCTGTCATGTGTTGGCGTACCCCCTCCTCCGCCGGCCGCTCCGGAGTCCTGCTGCTTGCTGCCCTCTGAAGTAGATGGTGTGCCGTCCACACCGCACGTGGAGACCGTGCCCGGGATCAGCTCACCGCCACGTTGACCTTGGCCTCCAGCCTGGCTGGGTAACAGCACGTGCCGTGTACTGCCTGTGTCTCCTGACACACGCGCGCTGTCCTGCTGCCCTCTGTTGTCAGTGCCCAACGCTGCCACATCGGCGTAGGTGCGGGAATCAGGAAGAGCCGGGCCGATCACCATCTTCCCCCTCCTGAAGTACGCCCTCTTGCCGTCCCTCTTTGCTTCGGCGACCATGTGTGCTTGGGCTCTGGTCAGGTCGTTCGCCACTCCAATGCCTTGCTGTTTCAGCTTCTCCCGGATGGCTCTGTCCGTTAGTAGAGACATCTTGTCCCTCCAACGACTGAAACGGACGATCATGGGCCTTGGTTGTCCATCCCTAGCCTGGCCAACACGATGAGCCCTCACTATATCGTCAGAGGTCCATTCCTTCAGACCATCGATACTGTTGAGTGCATCAACCACAGCGATCACACATGTGTCAAAATTTTCACGTTCACTACTGTAGGGAATTCCAAAAATCCGTAGATTGTCTCTTCTTGAATGCTGTTCTAACGTGTCAATTTCTGATCTCAAGTGTGTAATTTCTTCCTGCATATCGTTCACTGATGTTCTCATCTCTCTGGTTTCCTCTCTTCTGTCTATCATCTCTTTGTGCAGATCAGTCATATCTACCGACAGACAAGACACTGTTTCTGTTATTTCTCTCTGTTCTCTTTCTAACCTGTCACATCGCTGATTGATTTCAACACATTCGTTCTTCACTTGACTCAGTTCAGCTATTATGTTTCCCAGATCAGACCTGATGACACTGGTCTGTTCTTGAAGCTGTTGCTGTACTGCCTGCATGATCTTCGCCACAATGTCATCAGAGTTGACTGCCACAGGTGTTGGTTCCGACATTTTTTGATCTCCCTGAGTTGATTGGTCCGTACTGTTCGGTCCGGGGTTTTCCTCCACGTCACCGCTGAGGCGTAAACGCCACAGGCCGAACACTGTGTTGATCACGCACGCTGTCAAAACAATTGCTGTCACGTGCAGAATGCACGGGCTTCCACTGATGTTGTCACTGACACCCTTTTCTAACACACCTCCGTCCCACAATGTAGTCCCATACACAGATGTTTCGGTGTTTAAGTACACGTATTTCTGACTTAGCATTCTTTCCACGTTTCGCCCAAAGCTAGCCAAAACAGCAGCAAACAAACCACAGGAAAAAAATGCCAAGATAATGTCGCTTGCTGACACACAGTTTTCATCAGTCAATTTTCTGCTCATGTTACTGTTCCGCGTAGGAATATAAAACTTTGTTGACATACCTTGCTGATGAAAAAGTCCAATTCTCGCTCTCCACGTCCCTAAGTCACACATTTTGTTTCGCTTT
>NC_134902.1:34436765-34444265 GCF_041734735.1 Babylonia areolata | reverse complement strand
GAGCAGTCAGGAGCAGAGACAGAAACAGAAACAATGAATCATGTGATGCTCAAAGAAAAAAACAACAACAACAAACAAACAATTTTAAAGGAAAGAGAGAAACGAACAAGCAAACAAAAAGAAAGAATGAAAGAATGAACGAAAGACCGAAACAAACAAACAACGTTCAGTTCTAAACGCAAACTTCTGCTTCAGTGATTACACAGCCCAAAGGGAGAGCAGCGAAAGGTACAGACAAACTGAAACTGAAAAAAAAGAAAGAAAAAAAAGAAGAAAAAGAAAGAAGAAGAAGCAAAAGTGGGGAAGACAGACACGAGACACACACAGTCATGGATCGACAACGTGAACAAACTAAATATCCCCCACCCCCACCCGAAGAAAAATAGAAAAGTAGGTAGGTTGCGGTTGGGGTTGCTGTTGCGGTTGCGGTTGCGGTTGGGGTTAGGGTTGGGGTTGCGGTTGGGGTTGGGGTTGGGGTTTGGGTTTGGGTTGGGGATGGTTGGGGTTGGGATTGCGGTTGGGGTTGCGGTTGGGGTTGGGGCTGGGGTTGGTGTTGGGGTTGTGTTTGGGGTTGGGGTTGGGGTTGGGGTTGGGGTTGTGTTTGGGGTTGGGGTTGGGGTTGGGGTTGGGGTTGGGGTTGTGTTTGGGGTTGGGTCTGGGGTTTGGTTTGGGGTTGGGGTTGTGTTTGGGGTTGGGGTTGGGGTTTTGGGGCTGGGGTTGTGTTTGGGGTTGGGGTTGGGGTTTTGGGGCTGGGGTTGTGTTTGGGGTTGGGGTTGTGTTTGGGGTTGGGGTTGTGGTTTTGGGGTTGGGGTTGTGTTTGGGGTTGGGGTTGTGTTTGGGGTTGGGGTTGGGTTTGGAGGGAGGAGGCGGGGAGGGAGGGGGGCATCCATCAACAAGAAACTGGAGTGGACATCAGTTAACGAAAATTGTTCTCATTGTTTTCGATTTTGTTCTCTTTGTTGTTGTGGTTGTTGAGATAGATATTCATTGTTAACAATTTTCTTTCGTATACCAGCACAGGTGTTACCCCCCACAGACCCAACAATGACAGGACGGACTGCCCTGATGACCACGGATGGAGGTGTGTGCTTAGGGAGGTGAGGAGGGAGGGGGGGAAGGTGATTTGCGGGGAGGGAGGGGGGTGGGTTGTCGTTACTGAATAACTGCCTCACACAATGACGGCAATCACAGGATGGGCAGACCGCTATCAACTAACAGATTACTAAAAAGCTGAGGAGAAGCAGAAGCAGCAGAAGAAGAACAGCAACAAGACAACAAGCAGAACAAGAACAGGAAGAACAAGGAGGAGGAGGAGAAAGAGGAGATGGAAGAGGAGGAGATGAAGAAGAAGCAGTAGTAGCAGTAGAACTACAACAACAGCAAAACAAGATAACAAGGAGGAGGAGGAGGAGGAAGAGAAAAAGAAGAATGAGGAGGACGAGAACGAGAAGAAGAAGAAGAAGAAACAGTAGTAGTAGTAGTAGTAGTAGTAGTAGTAGTAGTAGTAGTAGTAGTAGTACACACACACACACACACACACACACACACACACACACACACACACACACACACACACACACACACCCGCTCACCTCTCAAACCCCACAATCACACCCACATGAAACACAAAAACCCCGCAACAAAACACATACTCCACCCATTATAAGTAAGGATGTACGCACAGACAGAAATGTCCCCGCCCCCCTCGCACCCTCTCCTCCCCCCGCCCCCCCCCGCTCCGTCCACCTGAACTCTTCCCCCCCCCCCCCCCAAAAAAAAAAAAAAAAAAACCAGAAAAAGCTGGCGCCGAAAGAATGCCGACTGCACTCGTCCCGACGAAGGAAGCATCCTGAATTTCACGGATAACTATATTTTATATGCTGTGATAAGAAAGATGATACAATACAATACAATACACCCCCTCTTCTAGTCCCCCTGTCTGTCTAACGCTGCCGCAAAGCTGATTTCTGTGGATTTCCACCCCCACCCCCACCCCACCTCCACCCCCCCACCTCCCCTCCCAACACGCCAGAAAAAAAATAGCACTGTGATGAGGGCATTAGGAGCGATGGAGATGAACGCTTTCGTTGGAAAGCACGACTGTAGACAGGGGAGGGGAACAGGGTGGGGGGTTGAGGGGGTGGGGGGTGAGGGTGGTTATGAGGGAGAGGTGGTGGTGGGGGGTGGAGGGGAGGGAGAGGAAACTGAGTGGAGGGGTTGGGGGCTGTGGTTTATGAGAAAGAGCACTAACAACAACAACAACAACAACAACAACGACAGTATCAGTATCAGTATCAGTAGCTCGAGAAGGCGTCACTGCGTTCGGTCAAATCCATATATACGCTACACCACATCTGTCAAGCCGATGCCTGACCAGCAGCGTAACCCAACGCGCTTAGTCAGGCCTTGAGACAACAAAAACAAACAAACAAACAAACAAAAGGTTTGGAATTTAATTAACTGTCAGTTGCAGCCCAGTTCTAAGACTTCTGGTCCCTCCACTAATGGGGAGATAACGAAGTAATGGGGAGATCTCCACATTCCCGACTTCTACTGGTAACCCTCTCCTCTCCAAGCCTCCTGTCCCTTTCTCCCATTCAGTTCTGAAATACCCCCAAAAGAATACAGAATAACAGATTCAAATCAAATCAAATTATGGTGTTCAGAGCCTGGCCGACCACTAAGGCCATCTCAAGGCTATCGCCACGTTAATACCTACTTCAAAAAAAAAAAAAAAAAAAAAAAAAAAAAAAAAAAAAAAAAAAAAAATATATATATATATATATATATATATATATATATATATATATATGTATGTATGTATGTATGTATGTATGTATGTATAATAAAACTAGTCACCGCTTTAAGCTTTCCAAAGTATAAAACCCTTCCATAGTTTTAAAACCCTCAAATCTGATTAAAAATGTTCTCTTCTTTCATGAAGCCCATCAGTGTCCACGAAGGGACAATCACGAAACAAAGTCTTCAGAGAAACCGCCGTGTCAATGTCTTTGTCTAACGTCATGCAGATCCCAACAGTCAAAGAGCACGTGTTTCACGGTGAGAGGCTCATCACAGGGAATACATCGAGGGGCCTCCTCCCTCTTCAGTTTCAGTTTCAGTAGCTCAAGGAGGCGTTACTGCGTTCGGACAAATCCATATACGCTACACCACATCTGCCAAGCAGATGCCTGACCAGCAGCGTAAACCAACGCGCTGAGTCAGGCCTTGAGAAAAAAAAAGAAAGAAAAATACATAAAAATACTACTACTACTACTACTAATAATAATAATAATAATGATAATAATAATAATAAGATAAATGAATAAATCTTTCCTCTTCAGCAAGTAAGAATGAATAAAAGGAAATTGTGCCCCCCGCACAGTCTGCAAGAAGGACAGATTATCTGACGCGGAACTGTCAGTGTGACCGGCGGATAGACATATAGACAGGAAGTTTGACAGACACACAGACAGACAGAAAGAAAAAGAAAGAAAGATAAAAAAAGGGGGGAAGTGGGAGAGGAGAGGAGAGAGAGAGAGAGAGAAAGAGAGAGACAGATAGACAGACAGAGAAAGACAGACAGATAGGAAAACAAATAAAATTGCAGGTATGAAAAAAAAAGAAAAAAAAAAGAGTGGTGCTGTCAGCGTAGCGACGCACTCTCCCTGGGGGAGAACAGCCCGAATTTCACACAGAGAGAAATCTGATGTGACAAAAAGGGTAATACAAATACATATACAGACAGACAGAGACAGAGAAAGGCAGAGACACATAGACAGAGAGAAACATAGGAGTGGTTCTGGCATCGTCGATAACTTCAAATGCTTCCTGGAGAATCCATCACCCATCTCCCCTCTCTGTCTCCTTTCTCACGTGCCTCCCATCCCCCTTTTGTCCTTACCGGCTCTTCAGACTTCAGGAGAATATATAAGGACAGAGAGAGAGAAAGACAGACCGGATCAACGGACACTAATGAAAACAGATACATGCACCTCCACGCCATCGTCCTTACAGCCTTTACACCCTGACCTCCAGACTCTCTCTCTCTCTCTCTCTCTCTCTCTCTCTCTCTCTCTGTCTCTCTCTCTCTCTCTCTCTCTCTCTCTCTCTCTCTCTCTCTGTCTCTCTCTCTCTCTCTCTCTCTCTCTCTCTCTCTCTCTCTCTCTCTCTCTCTCCAGGCACAGTGCCATGGGGCCAGCAGTGTTGTCTGGGTGGCACAGAGCAAAAGCCAATCTCACACACCACACCACACACTCCTCTTTTTAGATGAATCCCCAAAGCCACCGAATCGATTGGTAATTCCCCACAGCAAACACACACGAGAGAGAGAGATGGGGGGGGGGGGGGGGGGGGGGGGGGGGGGGGGGGGGGGGGGCAGACAGGAAGACAGACAGACAGACAGGCAGAAAGACAAACCAGCAGGAAGTATACACAGACAGAAGCAGACAGACAGAAAGAGAGAATGATACAAAGAAGAGAGTGAGAGAGAGAGAGAGAGAGAGAGAGGCAGAGAGACAGTCAGTCAGTCTGACATGCAGAAAGACACACCAGAGAGAGTGGGGGGGGGGGGGGAGGGAGAGTGAGGGAGAGAGAGGGACAGAGAGGGAGAGACAGAGAGAAAGGGAGAGAGAGAGAAGAGGAAGAAGAAGGAGAGGAGTTATCGATCTTGAGAAGGACAGAAATGAATGGATGAGCGATAGTGTTGTTTTTTGTTCTTGTTTTTTTTTTTTTTTGGTTTGTTTCTTTTCTTTTGTGTTTGCTGTTGTTGATGTTGTTTTATTGCTTTTATTTGTGTAATATATATATATATATATATATATATATATATATATATATATATATATATATATATATGAGAGAGAGAGAGAGAGAGAGAGAGAGAGAGAGAGAGAGAGAGAGAGAGAGAGATTTGTTTGTTTGTTTGTTCTCGTGATTACAGACACTAACTGCATGCATTTCTTTTCAATAATGACATCGATCATTCTCTGCTGCTGAAAGAGAACTGCCACGTTTTGGCGAGTCTTTGATGTGCAATGTTGCGATGCTAAGGCTCCCATGTCTATCACATACACCATCTTCACTGATAACAGAGCTGGGTTTGGAGTGGTGACGGTGTTGAGAAGATCACTATCGGAACACAGAAGAGCTGCTTATTTTGACCTGGAGAAGAAGGAAGCGAGATAGCAAGATAGAGAGAGAGACAGACAGACAGACAGACAGACAGACAAGAGGCAGAGAGACAGAGAGGGAACGAAAAATAAAAGGAAAAACCCATGCATCGGTTTTTTTTTCCCTTCTGTTCTTTTCCCCCACTGCTTTTTTTCTTCCTTCCTTCCTTCCTTCCTTTCTTGTTTTATCTGCTTTACTTCCCGTCTTGTCATTCATATGAGTGGGCTGTGATGCCGCCGTTGAGAAAGTAAGAAACTCGCTGAAGAATCCCCACACTTATGATAATGATATGAATACTTATCATACAAACGCCTATTCTCGATCAGAGGCCAAGCTCTGAGAGTTTTACGAACGCTGGCTCATTAATTTTGCACGACGGGTTGTTTGCCTGCCGTTGAGCGCTCATCATTCTTTTCCTGTGTCATTCAATCAGGTTTCCGTCACACGCACACACACACACACACACACACACACACACACGCACACACACACACACACACACACACACACACACACACACGCGCGCACGCACGCACACACACACACACACACACACACACACACATGTAAAATTTTACGTGTGTGATCGTTTATTTAACCCACCGTATTATAAGGCAGCCATACTACCCATTCGCCACCATGCCACGTCCCACTGTTTCACTATCTTTTCTTTTAATTAATGAATGCATGTCAGAATGTTTTTCATTCTCTTCCTCTTCGACAACAATGATGGACAAAAGACTTTTCGGGCCAGTTACAAACAAGCCTCTTGCTCACACAATAGCCATCACTGCCAGAGCATCTGGTTTGATGAAATGGGGTTATTGGAAAGAGTATCAGTATCAGTAGCTCAAGGAAGCGTCACTGCGTTCGGACAACTCCACATACGCTACACCACATCTGCCAAGCTGACCGGCAGCATAAACCCAACGCGCTTAGTCAGGCCCTGAGAAAAAAAAAACCCAAAAAACAAAAACAATAAAACAAACAAACAAAAACAACTAAAAATGTTTAAAAAAAAACAAAAACAAAAAAAAACAAAAACAACAAAACAAACCAAACCAAACAAACATACATACAAACAAAACTAAACTAAACTAAACTAAAATAAAATAAATAGATAATTGAAATAAAAAGAAATAACTAACTAAATAAATAATTGATAAATACATGAAAGAGAACTACTACTAATAATAATGATAATATTTATAAGGCGCAAAAACTTGATAAAGTCAACTGTAAGCGTACAAAAACAAAACAAAACAAAAAAAACAAAAAAATAACAAACAAAAAAACAAAAACAACATACATCAATAAAATAAATTTATTTTATTTATTTTTTTATTTTTTTATTGGAAAGGAGAAGAAAACAAATCTGGTCTGCGTTGAACAATTAAGGATGGCAGAGGTTACAGCAAGCTGCCGACACTTCATTGCATTGTATTGCATTGTATTGTATTGTATTGCATTGTATTGTATCGTATTTTTTTTTAATTATTATCATTTTATTAGTATTACTATCATTATCACTACTACCTTTTTCTATATCATAATTATTATTCATTTATTTATTTATTTATGTAAGCTTATCTATTATTTATTCCCCCGGTTTTTTTTTGGTTTTTTTTTTTTTTTTTTTTCAAGGCCTGACTAAGCGCGTTGGGTTACGCTGCTGGTCAGGCATCTGCTTGGCAGATGTGGTGTAGCGTATATGGTTTGTCCGAACGCAGTGACGCCTCCTTGAGCAACTGAAACTGAAACTGAAACTGTATCGTATTGATTGTATTGTATTGTATTGTATTGTATTGTATTGTATTGTATTGTATTGTATGGCGTTGCGTTGCGTTGTGTTGTGTTGTGTTGTGTTGTGTTGTATAGCACTGCATTGTATAGTATTGCATTACTCTTTTGTCACAACATTTTTATCTGTGTTAAACTGGGCTGCTTCCCCATGGAGAGCGAGTCGCTACACAGAGAGTGCCACCCATTTTTTTGGTGTTTTTTTTTTTTTTTTTTTCTGCTTGCAGTTCCTTTGTTTTCATACCGAAGTGGATTTTGCTAGGGACCTATACAACTCTTTTGTTGCCGTGGGTACAATGCTGCACACGGAACCTCGGTTTATCGTCTCATTCGTATGATTAGCGTCCAGACTACCATTCAACATATATATATATATATATATATATATATATATATATATATATATATATATATGTGTGTGTGTGTGTGTGTGTGTGTGTGTGTGTGTATCTCTGCACCTCTCTCTGTCTGTCTCTGTCTCTATCTCTCTCTCTCTCTCTCCCCCTCCACGTTTTCCCGTTCTTATTT
>NC_134902.1:34426765-34431765 GCF_041734735.1 Babylonia areolata | reverse complement strand
AAACAGGAAATCCCTATTAATTTTTGTCACTCACGTTATTACGAAATTTTCTGCCACATTGAACCAGGTGACATTGAAAATACTTTCCCACTCTGGAACCAACGAGAAAAATCCTTCCAGCATTCCTGACGCCTGAAAAAGAGTTTGTGCCGAGGAGACAGAGTGGGGGGAAGGGGAAGGGGGAGGGGAAGGGGAAGGGGATGGGGAGGAGGGGAAGAGGGAGGGGGGGGGAGGAGGCTGGGGGGCGGGGGGGGGGGGCATTGGCGCCATTTGTCTCTGTATAGGGAGCTCTGGACGCCTTACAAATCGAGCCAGAATGATTGCAACGCTTATCGATTAAGGAGTGAGAGGCATACTGAGAAGGAGTGGAGGCGTCTTCTTAATACATCTCTCGTTGGAAAGCTCCTGATAGCAGATGTCCCCCCCCCCCCATTTTATTTTGTTTTATTTTATTATATTCTATTATATTTCATTTTATTTTATTCCATATTCCCTCGTGGCCTTACTAAGCGCGTTGTGGAAAAAAAAAGAGGTTATGCTAAAACATAATTTGGAACCGGATCCTCTGCAAAATTAAACCGTTCATGATACGGAAAGAAACCCAGCTTAGTCCGGACGACTAACAATATATAATTGGTATGACAGACACAGTATTTCCAGAGAAAATGACAGTGTTAAAGTTAACCACACATACACACACACACACACACACACACACACACACACACACATGCAACCAACCACCGCGTCATTTCACAGACTCATTCTGTATACACAAGTGAGTCAAAATGTGACAAAATTTCCCCTCCAGTTGCACAACAACATATAAGCCGGGCCGCTAAAATCCTGTTCTAGGTTACATAAGCAACCACTAAAATTGCTTTGCGTTAAAAAAAAAAAAAAAAAAAAAAAAAATCCAAAGGTTGCGCTAACTCAACGGACTTAGAAAACCTGTCAAAGCTAAGCGAACTTAGCACTCCTCAGATCTCTGAGCACAACCCAGCGGCTGTCTTGCTGTGTAAATGGGCTTCAGCTTCAGCTTTCCCAGCGTGTGAACAACAGATAGTTGTGATGGAGGGGGTGTGAGTGGTGGGGTGGAGGGGTGTGTGTGGGTGGGGTGGGGTGGGGGGGTTGGAAGGCCAGATGAGTGGAGATTGCGTCCATCTATCGTTGTACGGTACTCCAGACTGTCAGACTTGGGAAAATGTATGAGAGTGAGAGTGCTTGGAAGGAAACAGTATCAGTCTAGTGGTGTCGCACTTTAGTTTCGAAATAGTGCTGCTTTTTTCTGCTGTTTTCTTCTTCTTCTTTTTTTTTTTCTTGGGGGATTGGGGGTGGGGGGGTGGGGGTGGGGGTTGTGTAGGGGGGTGGCGGAGGGGGTGCAGGGAGGCTGGTAACAAACTCTTGAAAAAGTTGTTTTATGTGTTGTTTGTGAGGTGACACATGAGCCGACCTCTTGACACCCCCCCCCCCTCTCCCGTTCCCCACAGCCCCCTCACCCCCCCCCCTCGCCCCCAGGACCCCTCCCCCTACCCCCAAAAAAGTTATGAATGAATAAACAAATAAACAAATAAACACATAAATAAACGAATAGATATATAAATAAATGATACATGAATATGTGAGTAGAATTACAAGAAAAAACAACAATACATCAATAAAGAAAGGAAGAAAAGAAAGAAAAGAAAAGAAAAAGCCAATACAAGGCTTACATAAAATACACTTAACAAGAAAATCAATATTTTTTTTTTTATTTGAACATAAAAAAAGTGAATTTTGTTGGTTATTTGTGTGTGTGTGTGTGTGTGTGTGTGTGTGTGTGTGTGTGTGTGTGTGTGTGTGTGCGTGCGTGCGTGTGTGTGTGTGTGCGTGTGTGTGTGTGTGTGTGTGTGTGTGCGTGTCTGTGCGTGTGTGTGTGTGTGTGTGTGTGTGTGTGTGTGTGTGTGTGTGTGTGTAAGGCAAGGGAATACTACAGAGTACAAGGTGGTGTGATCCACAAAATCCACAGTTCTTTAAAAAAAAAAAGAAAAAAAAAGAAAAAAAAGGCTGCTGTATGTCCTTCACGATGACCGCGATGGTCATCACACTGGACCTGGCAGTACACTCATACAGGACCGTGCATTGCTCCAGGCATTTCACTGTGCTCCGCGCGGGAGCAAAGTAAGAATCAGCTTCAACATGAGTGTCGCACGTAGAGTCATTTCATCATCATGAAAGAAGATAATGTGTTTCAACGGCAGGTATTACCTAGCCTGATGCAGTGCACAATAAATCAGAGCACATATCCATATAATTAACTGTCTAATGTGCTGCAAGAGTTACAGACTCAGTAAGAACGGTACGGTCATTCGCAGGGCGGGGCGGTGTAGAAATGGATGAAACAAAGGTTTGTTTCCAAGCCACCCCATTGACTCAGATAGAGAGGGAGTGACAGACAGATGGACAGACAAACAGACAGACAGACAGTGTGTGTGTGTGTGTAGTGTGTGTGTGTGTGTGTGTGTGTGTGTGTGTGTGTGTGTGTGTGGTCTGATGAAGAGCGAAGGAGAATTTGGCATTCGGGAATGTAAACTGTGAGGAGGCATGTGTGTGTGTGTGTGTGTGTGTGTGTGTGTGTGTGTGTGTGTGTGTGTGTGTGTGTGTGTGTGTGTGTGTGTGTGTGTGTGTGTGTGTGCGGGACCTCGGTTTATCGTCTCATGTGAATGACTAGCGTCCAGACCACCACTCAAGGTCTAGTGGAGCGGATGAAAATATTCGAACCAGCGCGCTCAGATTCTCTCGCTTCCTAGGCGGACGTATTACCTCTAGGCCATCACTCCACATCTTTGTACGGTAACATCTTTTCCTGTCCTTCTCAGTCTCTCTCTGTCTCTGTCTGTCTGTCTGTCTGATTGTCTCTCTGTCCAGCAGCCCATAACAGTCTGGAGACGTACCGAATAACACAACCATAGAACACCACAATTAAACCATGCGAAAAGCCATTGATTGGAAACACGCCAACTGCAGCTACACACCGAAGTACATACACATCGAGATACCGCACACCCATCAAATCAAAGGGCGGACCTCCTAGGAAACAACGGTGACGACTTCGCCCTCCAGTAGCTTAACAGCAGAGACGCTGGGTCCCCGCTAGGGACCTAGCCAAATGGCGTCCAGCTTTCCACAGCGCCTAAACTGGGTGTGAGTGGCGGAGTGGAAGACGTGGAGGTGGAGCCGGTGGGAGTGATGGTGAAACGTGAGTCAATGTGGGGGTGTGTGTGTGGAGGGGGCGGGGGGAGAGGGGGGCGGATGGGGGGGGGGGGGGGGCGGGCGGAGCGGGGATCGGGGAGTGTGTGTGTGTGTGTGTGTGTGTGTGGAGGGGGCTAGAGGGGTGGGTGGGTGGATGGGGGGGTGGGAGTGGGTAAGGGCAGAAGAGGGATGATGTTGGAGGCCAACGCCGTGAAAATTGTCTCCATTTATCTTTGCACAGTGACGTCACGTTCTGTTCTGCAAGCCTTTGAATTCGAGGAAGGAGGTCTGCTGTGTTGTATCGACTGCTGGGCGACTATCTGTGTTGGTGAATGATCGAGGGCGTCGCAAACTCTTATTAGTATTTGGGGGGGGGGGGAAGAAGAAAAGGTAAAAAAGAAAAGAAAAGAGAAACAAATACATGTTGCAGATTGCCTCTTCTTCATTACTTTTCTTTGTGTTGGGTGTATCAAGTTTAGAGTCAAGCATGCGTGTGAATGACTGGCGTGAAAGCGCTTTGGTTTGTCTCTGCACAATATTCAGCGTTATATGAATACTCGTCATTATTATTTCAACATTCCAAAACCGTAATTCAGCAAAATAAAGAGAAAGGTAAAACACACACGCACACACACACACACACACACACACACACACACACACAAGAAAACCCCCCCACAAAAACACCCAGGTAAGCAGAAAAGAAAGAGGGAGTAGCAATAAAAAAAAAAAAGTTTCAGTTTCTCGATGTCTCTGTTTCTGCCTCTAGTTCTGTCTTTCTGTCTGTCTGTCTTTCTCTGTCTCTCTCTCTCTCCGATAAAAGATAAAAACGATATCAATGGCGTTCCTATTGTAGACTTCGCAAAAGCATTTGACAAAAATGATCACAGGCTCTTTATATGAAAGCCAAGAATTTTCGGTCAGTCTAAGAGTGCTTTAGATCTAATATCGTCATTCTTTTCTAACAAACGGTATTGACATATGAATCCAAGTATGCTCTTTTACCACTTAAGTCTATTGTCGTTTTAAATCCATCATTTACCCCCGTATTCAACTTTTTTTTTCCCCAATCATGATGCAGAAGTTTTTCATGTGTTACAAGAGAATATCAATGATATAGGTATGTGGTCAGAAATAGACCACATGTGTCTTCATCAACAGAAAATAAAATATATAATGATCATCACTATGCAGAAGCGTCGAAGCATTTCTGAAGACTTTGTTCCTCTTCAAATAGATAATGTAATTCGTCAACGAAGCTGGCAATCATAAAATTCTTGGAGTAGTGGTGTCATGGTCTGATCATATTCATATGTAAAATGTTGGGGAAAAAGGTGCACCAGGCGAACAAAATAAAACATTTTAAAAAGTGTTCATTCTAGAAACATGTTCTTTCACGCAATAGCTGAGTGTTATCTGAATAATAATAATAATAATAATAATAATAATAATAATAATAATAATAATTGTACTTATATGGTGCAAACTCCCCATATGATGGACTCTAGGCGCCTCACATGAGATAATACATATACAATAGTGTACACCACACACGAGCACATGAGGACATAGAAGTGAAAAAAAATCCCAAACATTTATATACACCAACACAACACTACAAGTTGCAGATATGAGTAATCACAGGAAAAAGGTACAAAACACACCCCCTACACACACACACACACACACACACACACACACACACACACACACACACACACACACACACACACACACACACACACACACACACTGGAATTCTGCAAGTG
>NC_134902.1:34399265-34416765 GCF_041734735.1 Babylonia areolata | reverse complement strand
CTCGTCAACCCGCTGGTTGAAAAATGAGAAGTTGTGTGTGTGTGTGTGTGTGTGTGTGTGTGTGTGTGTGTGTGTGTGTGTGTGTGTGTGTGTGTGTGTGTGTGTGTGTATGCGTGCGAGTGTGTCTGTGTTCAATTCTGTGAGAGGGAGAGGGGATGGGGGGGAGGGAAGGGAGAGAGGTCCAGTGTGTGTGTGTGGGGGGGCGGGGGGGAGGGTGTGTGGGTGTGTGTGGGTGTGTGTGTGGGTGTGTGTGTGTGTGTGTGAGGTGGGGGTGGGGGTGGGTGTGTGTGGGGGGTGGGGGTGGGGGGGGATAGAGCGAGAAAGAGAGAGAGCGAGAATCAAAGAAGAGTGAGGGTTGGGGAGCTAGTCATTCCTTGGAAAAAAACAAAAACAAAAAAAAAAAAAAAAAAAAAACCCGAGCTCCAGAATATGTGGTAAAATTACACAGTTTATCGAATGATGATTTTTGAAAAAAAAAAAAAAAAAAGTACATTGGAAAGTTATGAGGTCCATGAAATTCTAATATATATATATATTTTTTTTTCTCTTGACTTTGACTAAAATTGTGTTATACCTACATTCATGACTTCCTACATCATTGGGGACTTTTTAATCACTTCGTTTCGGGTCAAGGTGAAAACACATCTATCATATCTTGTAAACAGGAGTGTGTGGGCGGCGGAAGGGGGGGGGGTTGCCATGTCAGAACGAGTGACAACATAAACAATGTAGACCTGTTGGTCTCAGATATTGTCGTACCAAAGGATCAGACACATAGGATGATGATAAGGATGCTGATGATGCTGACGACGATGCTGCTGCTGCTGCTGCTGCTGTTGCTGCTGCTGATGATGATGATGATGCTGGTGATGATGATGATGATGATGATGATGATGATGCTGCTGCTGCTGCTGGTGATGATGATGATGATGATGGTGATGATAATGATGATGATGATGATGATGATGATGCTGCTGCTGCTGGTGGTGATGATAATGATGATGATGATGATGATGCTGTTGCTGATGATGATGATGATGATGATGCTGATGATGATGATGATGATGATGATGATGCTGTTGCTGCTGGTGATGATGATGATGATGATGATGATGATGATGATGATGATGATGATGCTGCTGCTGCTGATGATGATGATGATGATGATGATGATGATGATGATGATGATGATGATGATGATGATGATGATGATGATGCTGCTGCTGCTGCTGATGATGATGATATGGATATTTGTATAGCGCTAATCCTCGGTCGAAGACCCAAACTCTAAGCGCTTTACAAATTGCTGCCTACCTGAGTAGAGCCGACTGACAGCTGATATTGGGCGCTCATCATTCGTTTCCCGTGACATTCAATCAGATTTCACTCACGCACACATGTATATCCAACTCATACAGACACACAGCATTTTGCGTGTATGACCATTTTGTTTAGTTACCCCGCCATATGGGCATTCGTACTCCGTTTTCGCGGACGTGCATGCAGGGTATGTTCTGGTTTCAATAACCACACCGAACGCTGACATGGATTAACAGGATTTTTAATTCACTCAGTACGGCCAGTCCTCTCTTCTCCTCTACACAGACCCCTCGGATGTCCAGTGGGTGTCTGAAAGACCCAACCTTTAGCTTCCGTCGTCAGAATTGTGGTATTCTTTGTCAACATTCACCTCTTCAGTATAAGAGCGTTCCGCTTGCAATATTTTGATGATGGTAATTGGGGTGAAACGCTGTTAACGTCGTCTCTTTCGCCGTTCGTATGGAGAGAGTTAACGTGCGTATTTCATCTTCTGCATCCGTATGCACACGAAGGGGGTTCAGGCAGTAGCAGGTCTGCACATAATTACGTTGACCTGGTAGATCGGCAATAGAAATCTCCACCCTTTTTACCCACCAGGAGCCGTTACAGAGAGCAATAATAGTTTCACTGCATGCTGTCTGAGGCAAAGTCTCTGTAATGGTGGCGACTCGAATCCACACTAATCTCACAAGACGCGAGGAGGTGCCTTCGCTCTGTCTGTCGCTTTGGAGAAAGGGCGGGTAGGCAGAGTGCCAATAAATTGGTTCCAGCGAAGCGAATGTGGGTCAGGAAATCATTGTCTGGGGTTTTTCTTTAACTGCTGTAGAAATGTTTTTGTCTTGTGTGTGTGTGTGTGTGTGTGTGTGTGTGTGTGTGTGTGTGTGTGTGTGTGTGTGTGTGTGTGTGTGTGTGTGTGTGTGTGTGTGTGTGTGTGTGTGTGTGTGTGTGTGTGTGTGTGTGAGGTAGGGTGGAGAGAGAGAAAGAGAGAGAGAGAGAGAGAGAGAGAGAGAGAGATACAGACAGACAGACAGACAGACAGACAGAGACAGCAAGAGACAGAGATCTGACTCCGAGTGTGTGTGTGTGTGTGTGTGTGTGTGTGTGTGTGTGTGTGTGTGTGTGTGTGTGTGTGTGTGTGTGTGTGACGTCAAGATTTTATTTCATGATGGTTAATTGAATAAGCGACAATTGCTTTGTGTGTGAAAGAGAGAGAGAGAGAGAGAGAGAGAGAGAGAGAGAGAGAGGATGGGGAGAGAGGGGGGCGAGAGAGAGAGAGAGAGACAGAGACAGACAGAGAAAGAGACACACAGAGAGAGACAGAGACAGAGAGAGAGAGATGGACAGAAACAGAGACACAGAGAGAGAAACACAAAGAGACAGACAAGCAGACGGACAGACAGAAACAAATCAAATCAAATCAAATCAAATCAGCTGAGGATGTTTATCGCTCAGGCGAGATAGCAAAGGGGCCATTTCGTTGCTGACTGCCCGTCAGTTCTTTGAAACCAGTCACAGAAAGACCAAAACAATGTTGGAAGGCCAACTGGAATAAAGTTTCAAAAAATATATATATAAAGAGATCAATTCACTCACAACAGACAGAGACAAACACAGAACATTGAGACAGACAGAGACAAAGACAGAAAAAGACACACACACACACACACACACACACACACACACACACACACACACACGGACACGGACAGAAACAGATACACACAGACGCATACAGAGACAGACACAGACACATAGACACACAGCCACACAGACACAGAAACAGACATACCCCCCCCCCACACACACACACACACACACACCACGTGTCTGTCCCTCTCTCTGTGCACACTGTGTGTGTGTGTGTGTGTGTGTGTGTGTGTGTGTGTGTGTGTGTGTGTGTGTGTGTCTGTCTGTCTGTCTGTCTGTCTGTCTGTGTGTATATATGTGTCTGTCTGTCCGTATGTGCGTCTATGTCTGTGTCTGTGTGTCTGTACGTACGTGTGTGTGTGTGTGTGTGTGTGTGTGTGTGTGTGTGTGTGTGTGTGTGTGTGTGTGTGTGTGTGTGTGTGTGTGTAGTCATATTTTGGTATGTGTATGTAACATAGATGTAATGTTTTATGTTAACAAAGCGTTTTTGTAAAGCACCTAGAGCAGATTTCTGGATAGTGTGCTGTATAAGTATCCATTATTGTGTGTGTGTGTGTGTGTGTGTGTGTGTGTGTGTGTGTGTGTGTGTGTTGGAGAGAGAGATAGAGCGAAAAAAAAAAGTGGGAGAGAGAGAGGGGTGGGAGAGGGAGAGAGAGTGAGAGAGAGGGAGAAAAAGGGAGAGAGAGCAAGAGAGAGAGAGGGGGGGGGGGGGGAGAAAAGAAAAGAAAAATGTTGTAACTTCCATTTTGTCACAAGAGAGCCTTCTAACCACTCGGGGACTTCAAAACGACAGGGGAATCGCCCCGACGTGTAATGGAGTTAACGGCAGACGTCAGAGAAGCGTGGACAATGACATTGATCTTGGCGGTGACGCGGTGACGTCAGCTGAGGAGGCCATGAACCGCCTCAGACTTGAAAACCCAAAACACACTGGTGGACGGCAGATCGATAGGCATAAGAGGGTGGGCGATGGGAATAGCGTGCCTTGAGGAAAGGAGATGCGTAAAAAAAAAATAAATAAAAAAAAAGGTACCGAAAGTGAGGTGATGGGAAAAAAAATAGAAAGAGAGAGACAGAGACAGAGACAGAGAGATGTTTTGATCTCCTCTAACCTCCCCCTCCCCCCGCCCCGCCCCCTCCCCCTTTCTGCCGTTGAGTTTGAAGGCGTCATGATCAGAAATAGCAACGGATTGATTTCAAACGTCAGGGGATAGAATGAAACTTGATTTTTGCAGATAAAAAAAAAAAGAAAAAAAAAAAAAAAAAAAAGAAAAGTAGAGTCAGTTTCACCGTAAGAGTTGAACACAAGGAATGTATCTGCTAAGGGGGACGTCCCCGAAGAATCAGTTGTCTTGAACTGCGATTTAGAAATTGCTTTATTTTCTTTGGGGGGGAAAAAAAGAAAAAAAAAAGTGGCCAGTTTTCGTCATGTTATTGCATGAGAATGCACACGTTTGTTTCAGGTACCGTTGCACAAACCAGTTTCAAGGTTTACCCGCTTGAGACGATACACGCAAAGCAACGCGTCGCTATCATCACCACCAATGTCGTCGTCACCACCAACATTCCTACCGCTACCAACACCAGCATCAATAAAACAACCACCACCGTCACCGCCTCTGTCATCGCGGGACGTCTTTCCTAGAGTTGTCACAGTTTGTGACATCTCCTAGTACTTTTTTTTTTTTTTTTTTTTTTTTTTTTTTGCTGCCCCATCATCTGCGCCATTTCAGTGGCATTACTCCCACGCCGCTCATTTAGATTCGCCCATACACGGCCACACCCGGGTTCGTCCGTCGCAGTTCCAGCGTCGGCAGTCCACAGGGAACCATCGATGTTAGGCCGCCTGGAGGCCACACACCAGAGGAGACCCTGCACTGCTGCTGAGTCACTTCGGTGGTGTTCAGTGGTGCCTGTTCTGTTTTAACGTACTTAGGACACCACCTACTAAGCCCCCTACTATCGACAATAATGGCTTAGTCGCGGAGCCAGACTGAGTGAGCGTCTCCCCCAGAGTGGAGACCGCCACCACGTCCCTCAAACAACAGCCCCCCATGAATCTGCCGACACTGACGACATTGACAGGACTCACCCCAAGCACGGAAGTGGAGGGGTATCGAAACTGGACATCTCCTAGTACTTAATTTCCTTCGACACAAGAATTTAGTTCTCTCTGTAAGATATAAGGCTGGTTCCTTTCCTGTCAACACACACACACACACACACACACACACACACACACACACACACACACAGAGTGGTTTCTAAAAGATATTCAGGCCAACTCAAGTGGACAGTTCAAGCAGCAGAAATCTTTCAGAAAGGGTCCTCGAATCCAAGTTTTGTTTTCTTTTCACATGGAATGCCTGACATCAGATTGTACGCTTTTGATTTTTGTGTGTGTGTGTGTGTGTGTGTGTGTGTGTGTGTGTGTGTGTGTGTGTGTGTGTGTGTGTGTGTGTGTGTGTGTGTGTGTGTGTGTGTGTGTGTGTGTGTGTGTGTGTGTGTGTGTGTGTGTGTGTGTGTGTGTGTGTGTGTTCAAAATCACAATAAAAAGGATGCATGGTGTAACTGTCTAGGGTTTCTTGTGAATTCCCTCATATATATTAACATGTACGACGTTAAAGGGAAACGATAATCTGTCAAACAAACTATAAGATCACTATCACTATTTAACAATTTGAAGGGGCATGAACAATGGGGCCATTTCAAGACTTTCATTTTGTTGTAATGTTGTGAAGGCTTATACAACTGACCAGCTTTAAAACAAAATGCTGAACATAATAACGTGCTGTGTCGATTGCGACTGAGTGCACATGAACTGGAAATTTAAAAAAAAAAAAAAAAAGGACTTCACTGCAACAGACACATTTCACGAAGAAGCTGACATACTTATCAATTGGGCAAACGACAACAATGGCAGAGAAATCTTTATGTTCGAGCGCTTGAATACAGAAGTTGACTATAACAGCATTTACCAGGAATATATGCCACATGCGGGGGAGGGGGGGGGGGGGGGGGGGGGTCATGGAGACTTAGGATTGGAACCGTGATGTTATGGTTAAGGATGATGACGACGACGACGACGATGGTCATGATGATGATGATGATGATGATGGTGATGATGATGATGATGATGATTGTCATGGTTGTGACAACACATTTATTCCGCACCCTAATCAGATATTGTTTATCTAGAACTCTATGCACCTCACACGAAACGGTGATAATGATCATGCAGATAGATATGACGAATTGATTCGCAGCCACCCAGTCACCCCCCCCCCCCCCCCCAAACCCTCTTCTCCATCCCCCATCTCTCATACACACACTGTCTTTCTGATGACGTAGGAATGTATGATTAAAAGAAATCACACATAACTGATGAAAGATGATAACAGGACACACACACCACACCATCTCTCAGATCCTGCAACCCCTCCCTCCCCCCCCCCCCCAATCCCCTCCCTCCCCCCCCCCAATCCCCCAATCCCCCCCCCCCCCCCCCCCCCCCCCCCCCCCCCCCTCCCCCTACTCGCCCACCCGTCCCCTAACTCTGCCTTTCCCAATCTCCGGGAAAAAAAAAAAAAAAAAATCGACAGGCAGTGGGACTTTGCCAAACAACGTCATCGGTGACGTCAATATCTTCGGTGACGTCAATGTCCTGCTTCAGGAAGTCGCGCGATTGACGTCATAGCGTACGGGTTACGAGGAAATGACGAGATTGTGTGTGTGTGTGTGTGTGTGTGTGTGTGTGTGTGTGTGCGCGCGCGCGCGCGAAGACGCTGTATACTGTCCGTGTGTACGGGTGTCTCAGACGTCTCGAGGGTTCAAAAGGATCACCGGAGCGAGTGTCTGTCTGTTCGATACTTTTCCCTGGCAAAATGGCCCATCGAATGGTTGGAATCGACAGTGATTTATTGGTAAAAGGTAGCTTGGTTAGGCAGGAAGGAAGGAAGGAAGGAAGGGTGGAGTGGGTGGTTTGTTTCTTTTCTTATTCTTTCCTTCCTGCTTCTTTTTCTTCTCTTCGTGTTGTTCTTGTTCTCTCCTCTCTTCTTCGCTTCTAACTTTTTTTCTTCTCCCCATTATTATGTACAACACGAATTCTGCTTAAGCTTGAAATAAATACAGAAAAAAAAGAAAAAAACACAAAAAAACCCAAACAAAACAAAACAAGAAAAGAAAAACAACAACAACAAAAAAAAAAAACACACAGAAAAACGAACAAAAAACAAAAACACTAAAAAATAAAATATAAAATGAAATAAAACCCCACAAAAACAACGAAGTATTAAATGAACTGATTTTTACAAATAAAATGGATCTGTCATCTGAAATAAAATGGATCTGTCATCCGAGCCTCCTCTCTCTATTCTTCTTCTTCTTCTTCTCTCTCCCTCTCTCTCTCCCTGTGTGTGTGTGTGTGTGTGTGTGTGTGTGTGTGTGTGTGTGTGTGTGTGTGTGTTGCTGTATATCCCCCTTGTAAGGGGCGGTGGCCTACATGAATAACAACCATCTCATTCTCAGTCTCTCTCCCTCTCTCTGTGATCTTTTTGTTGTTGCCGCTACTGCTGTCCGCTGTATATATATATGTGCTTTTTCCTCTCTTTATTTTTTTTTCTGTATTTCCTAGACTGAGAGAGCAGCTTTGCCTAGTCTCCACAGCTCTGAACCATACTGCATAGCGGGTTGTACTTGACAATCAAACAGTTTCGCGAATAATCTGAAAGAAGTATTACTCAACGAAGATAACTCTCTCATGATACATATCAAAGCGTTCTTCGTCCTACTGGCAAGATCCTTGATTGATTGATTGATTGATTGATTGGTAAGGATACTTATATAAATCCTATCCTCGGTCGGAGACCAAGCTCGAAGCACTTTACAAATACAGGGTCATTTGCACAACAGGCTGCCTAACTTGGTAGAGCCGACAGATGGCTGCCACTGGGCGCTTATCATTCGTTTCCTGTGTCATTTGACCAGATTTCAGGCACGCACACAGTCATACACACTCAGACAGACATGTAACATTTTACGTGTATGACCGTTTTTGTTTATTTACCCCACCATGTAGGCAGCCATACTCCGTTTTCGGTGTGCATGCTGGGTATGTTCTTGTTTCCATAACCCGCCGAACGCTGACATGGATTACAGGATCTATAACGTGCGTATTTGATCTTCTGCGTGCGTATATACACGAAGGGGGTTCAGGCACTAATAGGTCTGCACATATGTTGACTTGTGGGATCGGAAAAATCTCCACCCTTTACCCACCAGGCTCCGTCACCGAGATTCGAACCTGGGACCCTCAGATTGAAAGTCCAACGTTTTAACCATTCGGCAATTGCGCCCTTGCGAGCGATAACAAAAGTTAAGCGTGTGGAAAAGAAAATCTCTTAATACTTGTAAACGTTTATAACAGGCATTGTAATACCATTTTAAAACCAGCTTTCCCCCCTTACACATAAAAATCCCCCTTTTCGAAACACAACAATATTACTATTCTCCATGTTAATTGAAGCGATAATGCTCCGTTTTGTAGATTATCTAATTGAGTCTGTAATCCAATGACAGTTTCAGACAATAAAACGAAATAACAGAGAGAGAGAGAGAGAGAGAGAGAGAGAGAGAGAGAGAGAGAGAGAGAGAGAGAGAGACAGACAGACAGACAGACAGACAGACAGACAGACAGACAGAGAGACAGACAGACAGACAGACAGACAGACAGACAGAGGTGGCGGGCGGGAATCTGTGTTTCCAACAGCAACAAACTGAGCACAGTGCTTTCAGCCGGTTCATGAATAAACACACAAATGAATAAGCAGACGAACGGGCCCGAACAAAATAGATAAACAAATGTATCATCAAATAAATCGATATAAGTAAACGAATTATGTCAGTGGATGAGTGAACGAAAAGCTAAACCAAAGGAACAAACAAAAAAAACCAAACAAATGAATAAACAAATCACTGAATGAAAGAAACGAATATGAATAGATAAATGAACGAACGAACGAACGAATGAATAAATCACAGGTATTCTCAGCTCAGCGGGATTGCCTCTCTGGGGCATACCTCGCTTCACAAACACCACCACGGAACCACCACCCTCCTTTCACCTGGCATCATCTGTTCCACACACGCTTTTTTTTCTTCTTTTTTTCCTTTTTTTTTCTTCACTTCCTTCTTTTTTTTGTTTCCTTTATTTTATTTTATTTTTTATATATAAACCCGACCACAGCTAGAACAGGTTAAGATTTGCCAATAGTTACAGACACGTCTTTGCATGGGGCTCACCTGGTGCCGTCCATTTGGAGGGGAGGGGAGGGGAGGAGGGGGACGGGGGGGCTGGGGGCGGGGGGGGGGCACGACGAGACCCCTATGGGCGTATACCTTTCCCTTGCTTATTCCTTCGCTTCCTTTCTTTCTCTTTTTTTTAATTTTAATTTTTATTTTATTTTTATTTTTTCTATGTGTTCCCCTTTGGGGACGGTGGGCTTGATAGGCCTGAAAGCTGCTGCCCTCTAACGTATAAACGTATAAATTTAGCACCGGAAGGAGCTGGAATTGTGCCCCCCCCCCCCCCCACCCCCCCCATCCGAGCCCCCAAGCCCCCTCCTCCCCCCCCCCTCCCCCTCCCCCCCCCCCCCCCCCCAAAAAAAAAACAACAACAAAAAACGAACAAAACAAAACAAAACAAAACACAACAACAACAACAGCACACATATACAAACACGCACACACACAAACACACAAACATACACATACACACACACACACACACACACACACACACACCCAAACCGGATGTGCGTCATTGGGGGGACGTCTAAGGGTGGTTCATGATTTTTTATTTTTTTTTTTTTTTTTCCGGTGTTGAAAACAATCTTCTTGATACCATCACGTTGATTTGTTTGTACGTACTATGTGCGTATGTTACTGCTTGGTATGGTGTGTGTGCTTGTGTTTTTCATTGGTGTGTGTGTGTGTGTGTGTGTGTGTGTGTGTGTGTGTGTGTGTGTGTGTGTGTGTGTGTGTGTGTGTGTGAGGGGGAGAGAGATATTGTGTGTGTGTGTGTGTGTGTGTGTGTGTGTGTGTGTGTGTGAGAGAGAGAGAGAGAGAGAGAGAGAGAGAGAGAGATTGTGTGTGTGTGTGTGTGTGTGTGTGTGTTAGAGAGAGATTGTGTGTGTGTGTGTGTGTGTGTGTGTGTGTGTGTGTGTGTGTGTGTGTGTGTGGTCGCGCGCGCACGAACATTTTTCATCCTTGATGTCACGACATAATAATTGTGACGTCGGCAGTGCGGGTCCCCTCTGGGTAAATAAGAATCAGTGCAGACACTATTAGACACAACTGGGGTCTCCACCGTTGAGCGAATTACCTGCGATTTCGGCGTCAGTTGCTCTATGTGTATTATGTATATCAGTTCTACAGCCAAGGTGAATGGAAGTGAATGAAGTGTATTAGAAAACACGCGGCGGGCGTGATAGCCGAGTGGTTAAAGCGTTGGATTTTCAATCTGAAGGTCCCGGGTTCGAATCTCGGTAACGGCGCCTGGTGGGTAAAGGGTGGATATTTTTTTCCCGATCTCCCAGGTCAACATATGTGCAGACCTACTAGTGCATGAACCCCCTTCGTGTGTATACGCAAGCAGATCAATTACGCACGTTAAAGATCCTGTAATCCATGCCAGCGTTCGGTGGGTTATGGAAACAAGAACATACCCAAGCATGCACACCCCCGAAAACAGAGTATGGCTGCCTACATGGCTGGGTAAAAACAGTCATACGCGTAAAAGCCCACTTGTGTCCATACGACTGAACGTGGTAGTTGCAGCCCACAAACGATGATGAAGAAGAAGAAGAAGAAGAAGAAGAAAACACGCAAAGAATGCTATTGATAAGAGTGACATGACACCAGATATGGACGAGACGCTACGGCATTAGTTGTATTTGTATTTCTTTTTATCACAACATATTTCTCTGTGTGAAATTCGGGCTGCTTTCCCCAGGGAGAGCGCGTCGCTACACTACAGCGCCACCTTTTTTCTTTTTTTTTTTTTGTATTTTTTCCTGCGTGCAGTTTTATTTGTTTTTCCTATCCAAGTGGATTTTTTCTACAGAATTTAGCCAGGAACAACCCTTTTGTTGCCGTGGGTTCTTTTATGTGCGCTAAGTGCATGCTGCACACGGGACCTCGGTTTATCATCTCATCCGAATGACTAGGGTTCAGACCAGCACTTAAGGTCTAATGGAGGGAGAGAAAATATCGGCGGCTGAGCCGTGATTCGAACCAGCGCGCTCAGATTCTCTCGCTTCCTAATCGGACGCGTTACCTCTAGGCCATCACTCCACTTATAACGCAGACAAACTGCAGCACACAGTGTCAGTGAGCGTGTGTGCGGATTAATTAAATCCAACGATGAACCAAGCAGCAGCACCTGCACTGCAGGTATGTGAAGGCTTCAGCTGTGGCATTTTAACATAACTTTTCGGTTTCACTCCAGGTCATCTCCAGGCCATCCTGTTCTCTGGTGTCCCTCTGGACCGACCGGCATGGAACGATCCTCCAGGGGGGTAAACTTGGCCTGGGTACAACTGGCACCCCGCACCCACACCCTCCACTCCCCATTGGATTCCCCCCCCCCCACACCCCCACCCCACCCCTGGTGGGGAATAAGGGTTTGGGGCTGGTAAGAGGGTGGTAATTCTGGGCTATTTTTAAATGAACCCCCCCCACCCCCACCCCCACCCCTACCCCGCCCCCCGTGAGGCCAAGTTAAGAATTACTCTATCCCCTATTTAGTTGGCATTAACTTTTCAGTGAAGAGGGGAATGGAGATATTTTTGGCAAGGCTCGGATGACCCGGGGATCACACGTTAGCCTAATCCCAGATCGACCCTATCCGCCTTCTCACTTGGAAGTTGTGAGAGCAACCCGTTTTGTAATGGGTGGGGTGGGGGTGGGTGGGTGGGGGTAGGGGCGAGGAGGGGGGTGGGGGGGGGGGGGGGGGGGCAGGTGGGTGTACCATGCTGAGCTGCCTGGAATCGACCCTCTCGCTGAACTGCTTTTTTCCCTCTTAAAAGAATATACATGTTATGTCATTTCTCCTCGCCGGGCGTTGCTGCTTTGGAGAAGAACAAAAAAAACACAAAAAACCCAACTGACAACAGAAGGCCAAGGAGATGAGCAAGAACATGGATAACAATAGCTGCTTCTACTACGACTACTACTTCTACTAGCTGCTGCAACAACTACTACTGCTACCAGCACCTCTACTACTACTACTACTACTACTACTACTACTACTACTACTACTACTACTACTACTACTACCAATGCTGCTGCTGTTCTGCCTCTTCCTCCTCCTCTCCTTCCTCCACCTCCTCCTTTACCTCCTCCTCCTCCTACTGCTGCTGCTGCAACCACAGCCACAACCACAAGCACCACCACAACAACAACAACAACAACTACTACTACTACTACTACTACTACTACTACTACTACTACTACTGCTGCTGCTGCTGCTGCTGCTGCTGCTGCTGCTGCGGCTGCAACGACAACCACAACTACAACTACTACTACTACAACTACAACAACAACAACAACAACAACAACAAATACTACTACTACTACTACTACTACTACTGCTGCTGCAGCTGCAACCACAACCACAACAACAACTACTACTACTACTACAACTACTGCTGCTGCAGCTGCAACCACAACCACAACAACAACTACTACTACTACTACTACTGCTACTGCTGCTGCGGCTGCAACCACAACTACTACTACTACTACTACTACTGCTGCTGCTGCTGCGGCTGCAACCACAACCAAAACAACAACAACAACAACAACAACAACAACAACAACAACTACTACTACTACTACTACTACTACTACCACCGCCACTGTTGCTGCTGCTGCTGCTCTTCCTCCTCCTCTTCCTCTTCCTCCTCCCCTCTCCTCACCCCTCCTCCTACCACTGCCACTAACCACACCAACCACCCACATACACTACCACATCCACCACTTACCTCCACCAGGAGGACGGAGACGACGGCCAGGCTGGCGTAGTGCAGCTTGTGAGCAATGACGATCTGCACGTCATGGCCGTCCTGCCAGTCCGAGTAAAAGAGGTCCCCGTGGTGGGCGGGCGCCGGGCCCAGCGAGGAGGCGTAGCTAGAGGAGAACCCACCAGACGTCGCGTGCGGCGGTGGTCCTCCTCCTCCTCCTCCTCCCCCACCACCACCCCCTCCTCGGTCCGCAGTCCCTCCCCACACACTGCTGATGTTGTTGATGTTGATCCTTCCAGCCAGGGCCCCCCCACCTCCCCCACCACCACCACCACCACCACCGGTGCTGTCCATCAGAGCTGCCGTCCAGTTGCCCACGCTCCCACCCTGAACCAAACGGCCCACCCCGGTGTGTAACGCGTGGAAGAACACCTCCTTCCCGCTGAGAATCCCCCCTACGCCCCGGCCCGCTCCCAGCGCTACCCTACCTGCGCCACCTCCTCCTCCTCCTCCTCCAGCACCAACACCCTCACCACCCCCGGCACGTTGCACATACACGGCGTCCCGTCTGTAGCGAGAGGCATTGCCCGCAGCCTCTCCGAACAGCTTGGAGGTCATGAGACCGGACATGGACGGAGTCGGTGCAAGGTGAAGGTCGAGGGGAGGGAAAGGGGAGGAAGGTGGGGCCGTGCCCGGTGGGGAGAGGGTAGTGGTGGCGGTGTTGGTGGCGGCTGCAGCTGCTGCTGTTGCTGCTGCTGCTACGGCAGCTGCGGCGGCGGAGGCGGAGGTGGTGGTGGTGGAGGTAGCGGTGGCGGTGGTGGTGGTGGTGGTGGTGGATGTGTTGAAGTTCCAGATGATGGAGGAGCGCAGGATGGTGGCGAAGAGGTGGTCCACGTTGATCTGGCCGTGGCCCGTCAGCTGGTCGTGGTACTTGTGCTGCAGCTTCTCCACGAACTTCTCCACGCGGTGCTCCCACTGGGCCAGGGTCTCTGCAAGACACACAACATCCATGGTCTTGAACTCAGCACACAACAACAACCATGCTTGAACTCAACACAGAGAACAATCCCAGCATGACCTCAACACAAAACAACCCAGCTTGAACTTGGTACACAACAACGTAGCTTGAACTCAACGCAGAGAATCCCAGCTTGAACTCAACAGAACACAGAGAATCCCAGCTTGAACTCAACACAAAGAATCCCAGCTTGAACTCAACAGAACACAGAGAATCCCAGCTTGAACTCAACAGAACACAGAGAATCCCAGCTTGAACTCAACACAGAAAATCCCAGCTTGAGCTCAACACAGAAAATCCCAGCTTGAACTCAACACAGAAAATCCCAGCTTGAACTGGAAACGCAACATCCTCAGCTTGAACTGAACGGACAGAATTTCTGCCGGTCTCAACACACAGAAGACACCCCCCCCCCCTCCAACCCCCCCCCCCCCCCAACCCAACCCCACACACACAGCGAGAGAACCAGAGAGATAGACAGACAGACAGACAGACAAACCAGACACACAGACAGACAGAGAACAGGGTAACGAAACGAATTTTCATTCCACCAGGGTAGTGAGATAAGCAAAACATATGCTTTTTCCGATCCAGCCCTGGGAGAGAGAGACAGACAGAGAGACAGAGAGAGAGAGAGAGAGAGAGAGAGAGAGAGACAGACAGACAGACAGACAGACAGACAGACAGACAAACAAACAGAAACGGAGTCAGAGACAGAGACAGAGCCAATGAGAGAGAGGGGGAGAAAGAGAGAGAGGGTGAGACAGACAGACAGACAGACAGACAGAGACAGAGAGAGACAGAGACATGGAGAACAGCAAAGCCAGTGTCAGGCCAGTGACAGACAGATGTTTTGCTGGCAGGATGGCACCATCCACAGCTGATGAGATATCCATCCCCCTTCCCCCTTACCACCATCTTCGACCCCCATTCTGCCCCCGCACACCCCTTCCTCCGAGCCCTCCCCCCCCCCCCCACGCCCCACCCCCAGTCCCTCCTCCCCCCACAGCCTCATCCGTCACGCGGTCCCGTTCGTCTTACTACAGTTCCCCTTTTCCCTATGGATTTATTCATAGAGTGTGCCGTTTGGAAATCTTCATGGATCAGTTTAGATTTTTTTCTAAATCTCTGCAACTGTCAATCTTCATTCTGTCTCTCTTTCTGTCTCTCTCTATATATGTGCGTATGTCTGTGTCCATCTGTCTCTGTATGTCTGTTTGTATGTCTGTCCGTCTGTGTCTTTCTCTTTTTTCCCTCACAGCCATACAACCACCGAAACATCGTCAGGGACGCCAATATAGACAGAGAGATACACACGGACGCAGAACATAAGCAAAAACACAGACACACAGAAACACACAGACACACTTCTAGAAACACACACAGCTATAGACGAACAGATACACACAGACGAACAGACATACACACAGATATAGACACACAGATACACAGAGACGCGCAGACACAGACAGACAGACAGACAGACAGACAAACAGACAGACAGACAGACACACACACACACACACACACACACACACACACACACACACGCATGCACACACACACGAGAGAGAGAGAGAGAGAGAGAGAGAGAGAGAGAGAGAGAGAGAGAGAGACAGACAGACAGACAGACAGACAGACAGACAGACAGACAGACAGACAGACAGACAAACTGTCAGACGGACAAAGACAAACTGACAGACAGACAGACAGACAGACAAACTGACAGACAGGCAGACAGACAGACAGACAGACAGACAAACTGACAGACGGACAAAGACAAACTGACAGACAGACAGACAGACAGACAGACAGACAAACTGACAGACGGACAAAGACAAACTGACAGACAGACAGACAGACAGACAGACAGACAGACAGACAAACTGACAGACAGACAGACAGACAGACAAACTGACAGACGGACAAAGACAAACTGACAGACAGACAGACAGACAGACAGACTGACAGACGGACAAAGACAAACTGACAGAAAGACAGACAGACAGACAGACAAAGACAGGCAGACAAACCGACCAGACGACACAAACAGAGACAGTGACTTACAGACAGAGAGACGGACACAGACAGCCAGATTATCTGAACATACACACAGACGGACAGAGAGCCAGAGAGACACGTGTGCTGTTGGTAACCCAGATGGATCAGCTGGGGTTTTCACAAATCTCTGTCACTGTCTATAGATAAGAGACAGAGATAAGGACAGAGACAGGCAGACCGACAGACAGACAACAAGACAGACACAGACAGACAGACAGACAGACAAAGAAAGCCTTCCACAGCAATCGTCATCACAGTATTTGCTATTCCTCCCCTCCCCCCACCCTCTCTCTCTCTTCAAACGTGAACAATGCTTACTCTTCAAGCCAAGCATGGAGAATATTATTGATTTGTCTAACCCTAACTTCATGTGTGTGTGTGTGTGTGTGTGTGTGTGTGTGTGTGTGTGTGTGTGTGTCTGTGTGTGTGTGTGTGTGTGTGTTCCTGTCTCTGTCTCTGAAAGATAGACAGACAGACAGACAGACAGACAGACAAAAACAGAGCCAGATATGATTTATGTAACTTGTAACACTTTTCTTTCACGTAAGCGCCCTGCGCTCTTAGAGAGAAAGGGCGCGATATGAATGAACATTATCATTATCGTTATCATTCCCCCATCCTGAATCGTTTAAAATCAATCAAGGTAGTGAACAAATCATTTGTACATAAGGGCGGGTATAAAACACGATTAGTTAGCTATTTTCAGTTTGTCTCTCTATCTGTCTTGTCTGTTTCTTTGCGTCTCTGTCTGCGTGTCTGCCTGTTGGGCAATGTCTTCACCTCTCTACCTTCCCCCTCCTCTCTCTGTCTTCCTCCTCTCTCTCTCTCTCTCTCTCTCTCTCTCTCTCTCTCTCTCTCTTTGTCTGTCTCCCCCTCTCTCTCTCTTCCTCCTATCTGTCTCTTCCCCCCCCCCTCTCTTCCTCCCCTCACTGTGTCTTCCCTTTCTCTCTCTCCCTCTCTCTTCCTCCTGTCTCTCTCTGTGTTTCCCCCCCTTCGCTCTTCCTCCTCATCTCTCTCTCTGTCTTCCTCCTCCTCTCTCTATTTCTGTCTTCTCCCCTCTCTCTCTCTTCCTCCTCCTCTCTCTCTGTTTTCCTCCTCCCCCCTCTCTCTCTGTCTCCCCCTCCTCTCTGTCTCTTCCTCCTCTCTCTCTCTGTGTCTCCCCCTCCTCTCTCTCTCTGTCTCCCTCCTCTCTCTCTCTGTCTCCCCCTCCTCTCTCTGTCTCCCCCTCCTCTCTCTCTGTCTCTCCCTCTCCTCTCTCTGTCTCCCCCCTCCTCTCTCTCTCTGTCTCCCTCCTCTCTCTCTCTGTCTCCCCCTCCTCTCTCTCTCTGTCTCTCCCTCTCCTCTCTCTGTCTCCCCCTCCTCTCTCTCTCTGTCTCCCTCCTCTCTCTCTCTGTCTCCCCCTCCTCTCTCTCTCTCTCTGTCTCTCCCCCTC
>NC_134902.1:34391765-34394265 GCF_041734735.1 Babylonia areolata | reverse complement strand
ATAAACATTTTTCGGATGTTTGTTATCTGAAGGATACGAACAAACAAACAGATAAACAAAAATAAACAAAAAAAGATGACAAGACATGGTGTTTTATGCAACCGTTGCCAAGCAGTCTCCCTTTTGTTATCATTTCAAATTAAAGGAGAAATCCTCTCTGACAGAAACCTGATACAGCGCGCTACAATCAGACCCATGCCCTCGCCCCAGCTATAAATCAAGAGCTGATCGATCGATAAAACCAGCGCCCCCCCCCCCCCCCCCACCCCCGTCCCCGCCGACCCCCTCCCCCCACACACTCCCCTCCCCTTCCCCTGTATCAAGAATGGGTGGGATAGAAAAATAATCCCCGTGCATGCAATACGGCATTGATTGGAATGATGTTGATTCTTTGCCCGGGTGTTCTATTGTAGAGGGGGTGCTGTTGGTTTGGGCTGAAGGCGCGGTGTGGTGGTGGGGGTAGGGGTAGGGGTAGAGTATGGGGATAAGGGTTTTAGGTTGTTGATCGGGGATGGGGTGGGGGTTTGAGGATGGTATTTGCTGCCTGTTTTGTTGTTGTTGTTGTTGTTTGTTCGTTTGTTTGTTTGTTTTTGTTTTCCAATCAGAGGATTTGTGTGTGAAGCTTGTTTTCACGGACACGGAACGTCGGAATTACTTATGCGTTCACGTTCAGCTTCAATACTGCAATTATCCTCCAGTATCATTTCACAAACAACAAGGTCAACTCGCGCGCAAATAGCAAACAATTATGTCTGGAACCAAACCAAAAGCAGTCAGATAACGAATAAACAATTCCCAATTTTATCAACTTGCTTGATTTCAATGGGTTATCATGACTGCCAATTGCTGGATTGCAGAAACTGAAAACATATTTTGAAGTGACATATTTTTTTATGGAATAAAATTTTTATATCATTTCTGTTTCTATGTAATTCAGCACACCTTTGACAATCCACAATACATTGTTATTCATCTCCAATTACTTGTTTATTACAGTTTGTTCCAGATTCGTAATTTAAGTGGCGTGTAATTTATTCTTTCCAGTTCAATTTTGTGATTATTGCACCCGGATCCGAAAAAAAAACAACAAATAACAACACAAAGGCTGTATATCTAGGTGATATGATGCATAATATCTATCTATCTACCTCTCTCTCTCTCTCTCTCTCTCTCTCTCTCTCTCTCTCTCTCCTCGTGTGCATATATATATATATATATATATATATATATATATATATATATATATATATATATATATATATATAATATGTGTGTGTGTGTGTGTGTGTGTGTGTGTGTGTGTGTGTGAGAGTTATACGCTCTGTAGTATATACACTTATCACGCAGCTCGAATGCTTTCCGCCAAACGTGTTGAAATCATCGCTCAAAGCCTTTTAATTATTCCCTGATATTTCCTCTATTCACAAATAAGCGACAGTCATAGACAAAATCGTTACTAGTTTCTGTTTAAGGGGGGAAAAAATGTTGGAAAGTGTGAACCCATTTTGAAGAACACTGACTACGTGAATGCCAATGGAAGAAAGAAGGCGGTATATAATTGCTTTTTTCCCTGTTGCCTGATATTAAACCTAAATTAATTCTCACCTGATCAATTCTCACTTGACCCATTCACACCAAATCCATTCACATCATGGATCAGACAAATTCCACGAATCAAACGAGGCAACATATATCTCTCCTTAATCGAAGTCACCGCATACGAAATCAATTGCAAATTTTGTGAGACATGATGGCATTTTTATATCCTTATAACAAAGGCTAGTGGTAAGATGCCCGTGCTATGTTGATTGTGTCTTTCTGTCTCTGCCAGAGATGCCCGTCCATATTTCATAGCTGATCGAGGTCAGATGTGGCACAATAGATCGTTTACGAAGTTTCTTAAGCTTTAAAGACACTGTTTTTTGTCCGATTAACGGATCACAATCAGCTGTACTGTAAAAGCAGTGACCGCGTCGCCTGCATTTTGCATCATAAGGTTTAGACTTAGTAGTCCAGGTAAAGAAAAGTGTGTGTGTGTGTGTGTGTGTGTGTGTGTGTGAGTGTGTGTGTGTGGGGGGGTGATGAGGGTGTTGGGAGTGCAGTGGCTCAATGGCTACATGGGTAGCTTTCAAGGATGATAAAACATCAAGGTGTGGGATTTGCAAATTTGATCTTTGTTGAGGGCAAACCCTTTCTCAGGACATTAACTCTTTTTTTTTCTATCTATGGGTGTGCGTGTTGGAGGCTGGAGCGAAATAGTAGATGGATTTGGGACGGTGACAAAGACAAGACGAGGTGACACAAAATTCTTTTATTTCCTAGCATGGTAGATAAGCATTGGTGCGCTTTTATTTGCATCTAGTCTGCGCCCTAAACAGCGTGATGAGAAAACGAAATCGAGACAATATATAGTCAAATTATATTCCTGGTACATAACTAAATATAAAGAAAACTCATAACAGGGTGGAAATTGGAAAATGCGATTATCTGATAATGTTTG
>NC_134902.1:34366765-34376765 GCF_041734735.1 Babylonia areolata | reverse complement strand
TCTGTCTGTCCAAAGAATGAAGATATTTTTGGAGTGCTTAATCTAAATCAGGAAACTTCACTACAGTCACTTGCAAAATATATTGCAGAAGCGAATAACATGCGACGGAAAAAAAACCTCAACAATAATAAAATAGTATCAGGTGTTGCTCATTGTGAAAAGTTAAATCTGTGTTGTCATTCTCATATGGAAAATATTTATGTTATACATTTATATATATTTTTGTTTTTATTTCTCACTACATGCCATTACTTTGAATGGATGGTCGAACTGCACTTTGTTGCACAGATTGATTGATTTCGTTTTGGCTTTGGTTTTCATCAATATTATTACTATTGATGCATGTTGTTATTTGTATTATGAAACCCCATGTCATTAGGGCTGTAAAGCTATTGACATTAAAGTGTTCAGTGTTCAGTGTATCTCTGTCTGTCTTTCTGTCTGTCTGTCTGCCTCTCTCTCTCTCTTTCTTTCTTTTTCCTTCGACCATTACATACATATTCATTACCACTCGATAATAGGGTAAAACTGTACTACCATATGACCTTTGCTTATCTGATAAAATCTAAATAAACACTTGCTGATCTCCAACCACGTCAGGCACATTCTTTGCAACTTGCAACTCCATTCTCTGCAACAACACATTCCTTACATTGTTGTTTTCTCTCTGTCTCGCTGCTCTCAGAAACTATTTTTTTGTTGTTTGTGACAAATTCATCTCGGGTGATCTCCAGATGGAGAGATTACCTCTAAGCAGCCTTGTCCCGTTAATCTCTACCCCACAAGCATTCTACCCCAACCGCACTTACCTTGTAAATCCTCACCTTCAGTATTTCCTTCCAACACCATATATCCACTTAGGCGGTCCTTCAAATGGTGGTTTCTTTCTCACCGCCATCAAAAACTTTCTTTGTTTGTTTGTGACAGATACATCCTGGATAATCTCAACTCGAGAATTTAGATCTCAGCGCCATTGTTCCCGTTAATATCTGCTGTAAAAAAAAAAAAAAAAAAAAAAAAAAAAAAAAAATCTCCCAACTGCATTTTCTTGCAAATCTCCGCCTCGGCATATACCTTCCAAAAGTATTACTCCTCATAGATGGTCCTCACACAAATGAATGTATCCACGTCGGATACCACCGGCTTTCTACCCTGACAGCTTTTACATACATTTTTGTCTTCTCAATATTGATAGCACCGGAGTTGATAGAACATGAAGTCCCACAGGGATCTGTTTTAGGCCCAGTGCTCTTCACACTGTACATTGCTCCTCTCGCTGAAATTATCAACCGCCATAATGTCAGTCATCATTCTTATGCTGATGACTCTCAACTTCAGAAAAGTGATGCCCCTGAAAAATTGTCGTCGCTCTTGCAAGAAGTATCCAACTGATTCCTGGACATACAAAACTGGTTGACTCTAAATAAGTTACAATTGAACGCGGACAAAAATGAAGCAACGATCAAAGGAACTAAACAAAAACTGACTTACATCACAACTGACACAATCAAACTTGTCATCCATCCCTCTTTCCAGTTTCGTCAGTAACCTCGGCGTTGTCCTTGACAACATACTGTCCATGCAAAAAATTATCAGCCAGACATGTCAGTCCTGCTACTGTCAATTGCGGCGCATCAGTTCCGTTCGGAAATATCTGTCCACTGACGAAACATCTAGACTTGTCGTTTCTCTCATTCTCTCTCGCCTTGACTACTGTAACTCTCTATTGTCTATTGCCCGACTCGTCCTCGGAAAGAAAAGATCCGAGCCCATCATTCCACTTTTGCAACATCTCCACTGGCTCCCTGTCTCACACAGAATAAAGTACAAGATCAGCACTCTATGTTATAAATGTATTCACAAATCTGCCCCTTTCTATCTCTGTGGCTGCCTTCACCTCTACACTCCATTTCGTTCTCTCTCTCTCTCTCTCTCTCTCTCTCTCTCTCTCTCTCTCTCTCTCTCTCTCTCTATATATATATATATATATATATATATATATATATATGTATACATACATACATATATATATATATATATATATATATATATATATATATATATATATATACCTTTTTTTCTTTTTTTTTCTCAAGGCCTGACTAAGCGCGTTGGGTTACGCTGCTGGTCAGGCATCTGCTTGGCAGATGTGGTGTAGCGTATATGGATTTGTCCGAACGCAGTGACGCCTCCTTGAGCTACTGATACTGATACTGATACTCTATTGTCTGGTTTGCCTGCTTCATCCATTCAGTCCCTTCAGCATATACAAAACTCTGCTGCCCGACTCGTCCTCGGAAAGAAAAGATCCGAGCCCATCATTCCACTTTTGCAACATCTCCACTGGCTCCCTGTCTCACACAGAATAAAGTACAAGATCAGCACTCTATGTTATAAATGTATTCACAAATCTGCCCCTTTCTATCTCTGTGGCTGCCTTCACCTCTACACTCCATTTCGTTCTCTACGATCGGCTTCGGTTCCACTCTGTTTTACGCATACCCAGATTCAAACACTCGACTGTCGGCCGCCATTCTTTCTCTGTATCTGGACCTTGTAATTGGAATGAACTTATCTTTCGCTTAGTCAGGTCTCCACACTCAGCCCTTTCAAGTCTGGCCTTAAAACCCACCTCTTCCCAAAATAGATTCCCTTCCCTGCCTCCTTTTTTTTTTCTTTTTTTTTTTTTTTAGTTTTGCATGCGTTTGAATGACTGGTGCGAAAGCGCTGTGATTTGTCTCTGCACAAGATTCAGCGCTATATAAATATAATAATGATAATAATAATCATTCACTGTCGTCGCCATCACGTTTCTTCCGTCATTAACTCACTCAGTACGGCCAGTCCTCTCTTCTCCTCTACACGGACCCCTCGGATGTCCAGTGGGTGTCTGAATGACCCAACCTTTAGCTTCCGTCGTCAGAATTGTGGTATTCTTTGTCAACATTCACCTCTTCAGTACAAGAGCCTTCCGCTTGCAATATTTTGATGGTGGTAATTGGGGTGAAACGCTGTTAACGTCGTCTCTTTCGCCGTTCGTATGGCGAGAGTTAAAATGCGCGCGGTATAACGAAAGATCTGATCAAAGATGAAGGTGACGGGGTCAGAGTTAAGCTTTCCATTCTGGCTTTCCGCGTGTATGGAGCATACTATCTGGCGGTTGTATTGTCCAATACAGATTGCTGGTACGTGAGATACTCGCCTGTATCTCCATTCCCGAAACCCCCCGTTGACGGAAACAATTATCGCTTGAACACACACACACCACGCAAACCTTTCAGTAAAGAGAGGATCAGTATAAGTGTTCGGTTCCACCTTTTCCTACCCTGTATTGGACGTGAAGGAATTGTGTGTTTTCTCAACTGCAATCTTTTCTTGTTTCTTTGCGCACGTAAACATCGAACATTCCCGATTATGGGTGATTGAATTATTCGTTTGATTTTGAAGATATGACTTATTTATTCAATTTGACTAACTCATTTATTGAAATAGTGGCTAGTGTCTTGTTGTTTTGTTTTTATATATTTTTGTTTGTTTCGAATACTGTTATATGTGGCTTAACTCACTCGGTACGGCCAGTCCTCTCTTCTCCTCTACACAGACCCCTCGGATGTCCAGTGGGTGTCTGAATGACCTAACCTTTAGCTTCCGTCGTCAGAATTGTGGTATTCTTTGTCAACATTCACCTCTTCAGTATAAGAGCCTTCCACTTGCAATATTTTGATGATGGTAATTGGGGTGAAACGCTGTTAACGTCGTCTCTTTCGCCGTTCGTATGGAGAGAGTTAAAATAGCTCAGATCGGTTTTGTTTACTTTTCTTTAAGCTTCTTTCGTGTTGAGTTTTTTCAGGGATAGCTCTGTTTATGTGCCGGTGTTTGATTTCACGTGTGTAGTCTTGGTCAATACTGAGTCATAATCAAGACTGGGACCAAGAAGAGGTGGCAGTTGTCATTTCACAGAATGTAGGAATGTCGGTTACTGTTTGGTCACGTGTTCTTTTCGATAGCATGGCTTGATTTGTGTGTGTGTGTGTGTGTGTGTGAAGGAACGTTGCTCGGGCTGCGGAAACTCACACTGTCTGGACTTACCGGACTATATGCCAGATTTACTTTACGTGATCCGATAAATCGTTCAGTTTTTCCCCCCCCCCTCTAATTTGCTGCATGCCAAGACATAATGGCGGCTGTATGTAGGGTGTGGGGAAAGGGGTGGGGAGTGTGAGGGGTTCTGGGTGTTTAGGTTTCTGTGAGTGCTTCCATGGGTCAGACAGTCGTCTTCTCATCTTACCCCTAACTCTCTCACCCACGGAATATACGATGCAATCACGCTGTAGTTTGCCAAAGTTCTCGCAGTGGTGTTGCCACCGAAGCTAACCAGCCATCTAGCGGGCACCGCCCATGGTCGATAACTGACCCTTCATAAACTGCAGGAAACGACCGCCCGTACATTATTCCTGTTTTTTAGGGCCACCCTGCCAAAATTGGGCAATGGCCATTGGCTTGTGCGAGATGGTCACACACCCCGCCTTGCCATAGTGGTGCAGTGGTGAGATAAAACATGGTGGTGGTGGTACTGATCCACCTATCTTTTTATTTTCTAAGGAAGTTTCATCCTTACTCCTTTTCCTTAATAATAATGTTATAGTGTGCCAGCAGTGTCCCCCCCCCCCCACCCCCCAACGCCACCACCTGCACTCTGTCCCCTTCCCTCCCCATCCCTTCGCCTCCCCCCTCCCCCTCCCCACCCCTCCTTCTTATCTCCCTTCCCGCTCTGTCCAAAGCCCAGTCTTTGAGGTTGCGCCGACACCCGCGCCACCCTCCCTCCTCACCCCTACTCCCTAGTCGGCCCTCTTTGGTCGGCGACGCGGTGTCACCCGCCCCAGCTATAGGAACACGTGCAGTTACGTGATGTCTGCCGCGATACCCGTGCTGAGCAGAACATTCCGTGTGACGGCCCGTCTTTCAAGTCGTTCCCCTTCTCCCCGTTCACGAACGCAGCTGACTTAGATGGCGGGACTTTGGAATGTAAGCTAGGGAGAAGTTATGCTAATTCGAACTTTGATCAAGCCAGCTAACAGGCCCAGAGTTTTATTGTCCTGTCTCCTCAATCTCTTTGTGCCGTAAACGGGTGAACTTGTCATCATAGAATGTGTATAGACAAGTGGGTTGAAGTAGCCAATCAGATCATTCTGTAGCTTGCATTAGTATACACAGTATGTTGTGGGAAGGGATAAAACCAGTCAGCACAGCCAGTTCTGAGCTGTCTCCCAGAAGAACTGACTGACACAGGGTGACTGACCGATCAGTGATGTGAGGAACAAGGAAATCCCTGTTGGGCTGTGAGTACATGACTTGTAATGGTTTTATGTTATGTTGGGAAACTATGTTTTATGTCAGTGGACAGCCAGTTTAAGTTGATCTTGTGGCTTGTGGAAAGAAAAGGGGTTAATGTGTGAAAGCTACCCACTGAGAGAAGTACTGGCCTAAATCTTTTGATCCCCCCCCCCCCCCTTCTGTTTGGTTACAGATATCTTGTTCTGTATTTTTGATGTATACATGTTTTGTATATAGTAGGTGGTGCTGGTTCAGTGTGAACTGAACAGATCTATAGGCTAACACATTGTCAGTGTGTGTTGATGGTTTTTCATGTGTGTGTGTGCACATGGGGGTAACAGCAAGTGTTGTGGAACACATGTTTGATTTGTTGGTAGTTGTGGTAACATGTGTAGTTGTGCTATGTGCCAGTGGTTTACTTTGTTCAGACAAAGTGGGAAGGAACATTGTAATGTGATTAGTGAGTTGGCAAACTATGAGAGCATTGAGGGTCAGTGCTATGTTGTTGCACATTGCTGTGTACCAGATATGTTGGAAGTAATGATTTCCTTTCAAGTACTTGTGTCGGTGGCATACTTTGTGAAGACAAAGAGATTTGTTTGGTAATGGTAGCACACAGTTAAGTTGAATGATGGGTAACATGAGTTGGAACACAGGGTTGTATTGGTCAGCGATATGTTTTGTACACAGTATGGTAATTGGTATGTCACTGCTGGTGGCAGGTAAGCTTGATGAAGCTTGTACCTCACATAGATCTTTGTGTGAGAGTAGTGCATACTGGTGGGCATGTGATGAAAGGTGCTGAAAGGGTGAAGGCCTTTCATGTCAGTGATGTCCAGATATTTGAGATTTTATCTGACCTGGGTTTTGGTTGTGTGTTTGTGTTCCAGGTGTGCTGCTTTAGGTTTAGGGTGAATTTTACCGTGCTGCTTATAGGTGCTGCTTTAGGTGTAGGATGATCTTTTTACTGTGTGCTATATTGTAAAAGTAAACACTCTATAAAAACCACTCCATGTGGCCCTGCTATTGATGTGAGGAGAGAGTGAGTGAGTGCATCATTAGTTGACCCTATATGCCCCTGTCTGCTCTCTCTCTCTTCTGTTAGAATCGAACCACACACCACCACTTTTTACAATAATAATAATAATAATAATAATAATGGATACTTATATAGCACACTATCCAGAAATCTGCTCTAAGTGCCTTACAAAAACGCTTTTGATAACATAAAACATTATGTTACATACACACACCAAAATGTGACCACACACACACACTCACACACACACACACGCACGCACGCACGCACGCGCACACACACACGCACGCACGCACGCACACACACACACACACACACTGCATACATACATTTTAACATACATGTGTATCTAACAGCTACCCTAACACATACGCACACATACGCAGGCACAAACTTACATAAACACACGCACACAAAATACACATTCATATACATGCATGTAGTTGTGGACCTGCCACAATTGAACTTATTGGGAAAAGGTGAGTTTTGAGACGAGATTTAAAAGATGCGAGGGAATCAGAATGACGGAGGTTATCAGGGAGCTTGTTCCACGTCTTTGGCGATTGAAAAGAAAACGATCTGTGTCCATAGGTCTTACTTCTGACGTGAGGTATCCTGTGGCTTCCTTGTGGCTTTTGTTTTGTTGTTGTTGTTGTTGTTGTTGCTGTTGTTATGATGGAAATGATGATGATGATGATGAACACACCCCATAACATTCACTGTGGTCTAAACCTCTAGGCGTGTGGGAAAGCATGAATGGAATATTCTAAATATGCAGTGTTTCTTCTTCTTTCTTTTTTTTCAAGACCACCACCAGGTGGGAAACAAAATCAGAGAAAACAACATTATATCCCACTCAGACACTGCTAAGAACAAAGAAATAACTGGAAAAAAAGGAGTGGAAAACGAGAAAGAGACAGACAAACAGACAGACAGAGACACAGAGCGACAGACATACAAACAAGCAGAGATGCAGTGAGACAGAGACACAAAGAGATGCACAGAGGTACAGAGATATACACAGACACATAAACAAACAGACATATAGACACGCAGACAGTCACATGGACAGATTAAAAGAGACAGATAGATAGACACAGATATAGAGAGAGACAGAGACTGGAGAGAGAGAGAGAGTGACAGACAGACAGGCAAACAGAGAGACAGACAGGGATAGGAAGAGAGAGAGAGAGAGAGAGAGAGAGAGAGAGAGAGAGTAACAGACAGGCAGACAGACAGACAGACAGAGAGAAAGAGAAAGAGAGACAGACAGACAGACAAACAGACAGAGATATGAAGAGAGAGAAAGAGAGAGTGACAGAGAGAGAGAGAGAGACAAAGATAGACAGAGACAGACAGGCAAATAAACAAATAGCCATAGATAGATAGATGGAGAGAGAGAGAGAGAGAGATGAGAGAGAGACTGACAGACAGACAGGCAAACAGACAGACAGGGATAGGGAGAGAAAGAGGGAGAGAGAGAGAGAGACAGACAGACAGACAGGGATAGGGAGAGAGAGAGAGAGAGAGAGAGAGAGAGAGAGAGAGAGAGAGAGAGACAGACAGACAGACAGATAGACAGACAGACAGACAGACAGACAGACAGACAGACTGAGAGGCCGTGGTATGTGTGTGTGTGTGTGACAGAGAGTGTGCCCATGTCAATACCGGAGGTATTACGGATGTCTGGTTCTGTATCAGTCAGCCTTCTGGAATCTGATCGGAAAGCCAGTTACAGTAATCCCGAAATCACCCTCCCTCCCTCCCTCCCCCCTCCGCCCCCCTCCACGCCGCCTCCCCTCCATTTCACCGACCCCCACACCCCCCCTCCCTCCCACCCCTACACCTCTCTTCCTCTCGAACGAAAGTTTCAGATTCCCAAGGAGACGTCACTATGTTCGGACAAATCCATACACGCCACGTCACATCTGTTGCCTGACAACAGCATAACCCAACGCGCTAAGTCAGATCTGGAGTGATGTGCATTGGTTATGTATGTGTGTACCTGTCAGAGTGAATTTCTTCTACAGAATTGTTGCCAGAAGCCATGGATTTTTTTTTTTTTTTTTTTTTTTTTTTTTTTTTTTTTTTGCTGCCCCAACATCTGCACCGTTTCAGTGGCATTACTCCCACGCCACTCATTTAGAATCCCCCACGGCCACACCCGGGTTCGTCCATCGCAGTTCCAGCGTCGGCAGTCCACAGGGAACCGTTGATGTTAGGTCGCCAAGAGGCCACACACCAGAGGAGACCCTGCACTGCTGCTGAGTCACTTCGGTGGTGTCCGGTGGTGCCTGTTCTGATTTAACGTACTTAGGACACCACCTACTAAGCCCCCTACTAACGACAATAATGGCTTAGTCGCGGAGCCAGACTGAGTGAGCGTCCCTCCCAGAGTGGAGACCGCCACCACGCCCCTCAAACAACAGCCCCCCCATGAATCTGCCGACACTGACGACATTGACAGGCCTCACCCCAAGCACGGAAGTGGAGGGGTATCGAAACTGAGGTCACCATGAGAGCAGGGCATGAAAGGCCACCGACTTTGAGACTATTTTGCTTTTATATTGATGACGATGAAGGAGGAGGAGGATGACGATGATGATGACGATGTTGCTATGGAGGTCCATTTTTGGTTTGGGACTGCGTGACAAGGCTGTACTCTACGCTTCCTGTCATAATGATATCCCGGCGTTACCCAGGCCCGAGAGATACAGACACTTACAGTGTTGGTCAAGTAATTAGAGCAACACACCCAAAGACGCATCCTTGAAGTGGATGACACTCGACTGTGTCTCCCCATTTAAGCCCACAACACACTCAACTCTGGGTAGGAGCCGGCCAGGGGCCGAAAAACACACCTCCGCTGGGATTCGAACCTGCGTCCTCCCAGCCGTCAGTCCGCGACGCTAACCACTTCGCCACGGCGGCTGGTGCCATGGGTTCTTTGTCAGTGCGCCGCCAAGTGCGTGCTGCACACGGGACTTCGGGTTTATTGTCCCGTCCAAATGACTAGACGCTTTGTTTGATTGTTCCAGTGAAGTTTAAGACAAAGGGCGAGAGGTGTGGGAACCAATCCAGACCTTCACGGATACATTATTGGCGTATAAGCGTCTTTGACCATTCTACCACCTCTCATGACACGAAACCTATATTGGGGGGAAAGAAATGTTACAGAATAAGAAACGTCCCAGACAAAGCAGATTCGGAGGGGGGGGGGGGGGGTGCGGGGGGGGGATCTGGTTCTGAATAAAGACCCCCCCTGGGGGTCATGTTTCGCTTGAGGCGTTCAGAGGTTAGGGTCTGTGACTGACACTTTTTGGACTCCCTGCCCTGTGCTTTATTGCTCCACAGACGTTGTTGCGTTCACTCATTTTGTCACTTTTGTCCATGTGTCCTGGAAATTAATCCCCCCCCCCTCCCTCCCCCCCCCCCCCCCCCCCCACACACATTCTTCTTCTGCTCCTCCTTTCATCATCATCATCATCGTCATCATCATCTCTTAGTTTGTTTGTTTTTTTTTTTTGTTTGGTTTTTTTTCTCTTTTTTTCTGGTGTCTACTCTGTGGCATTGCACACTGCTACTACTACTGCAACTAAACACCACTACTGATAATAATGATAATGA
>NC_134902.1:34354265-34361765 GCF_041734735.1 Babylonia areolata | reverse complement strand
TCCATAACCCACCGAACGCTGATATGGATTACAGGATCTTTAACGTGCGTATTTGATCTTTTGCTTGCGTATGTACACACGAAGGGTGTTCAGGCACTAGCAGGTCTGCACATATGTTGACTTGGGAGATCGGAAAAATCTCCACCCTTCAACTCACCAGGCGCCGTCACCGAGATTCGAACCCGGGACCCTCAGATTGAAAGTCCAACGCTTTAACCATTCGGCTATTGCGCCCGTCGCTTGATGTTTCTAAATGGTGTAAATCCAATTGTATGACACTTCATCCCCCCAAAACAAAGAGTATGATTATCACGTCAAGACAAAAACATCAAGAAAATCCCTTTGTTCTGTCACCCTGAATGTCGATGATGACTCCATAAATCAAGTTCGCGAGCACCGCGTCTTGGGGGAGTGGGGGGGGGGGGGGGGGGGGGAGTCATAACTGATGAAGAACTGAAATGGCAAGCTCATATTGATTCTGTCTGTAAAAGGTTGGCACGCAATCTGTTTTTACTCAATCAGCTCAAACCTTACATAAACAGTGAAGCTCGCAAAATGTTCTTCCACGTTCACTGTCTTTCTCACGTCAGCTATGCATCTGTTGCCTAGAGCTGTGCTGCAGATGTTCATCTTAAGAAACTAAATTCTCTCCACAAGAGAGCAGTCAGGTTAATTCTACCAGATCACTCACTGTCAATGTTAGAAAAGCAAGGCAGATTAAATATCCTTCCACTTCAAAACCAGCTAGAATACAACAAAGCATTACTCATGTACAAAACACACAATAACTTGGCACCACAATATCTCAAACACCTGCTCACACGAGCCTCATGCCGATACGACTCTAACAAATACATTTTACCACGTACCCGAATTGATTTGTTCAAAACTAGTTTTGCATTTTCGGGTGCATCCCCGTGGAACTCCCTTCCTTTGCACATACAAACAGGCAGTTCTCTTCCTATTTCCAAATCAAGTCTGCATAAACATCTTCACCCCTTCCAACAATAAATAACTCTGATCTTTGGATTACTGTATGCAGTAACAAAGAGGTCTGTTTTGTCTTATTTATTGTATCAGTTATTTGTTGCTGTTGCTGTTGTTGTTGTTGTTGTTGTTGTTGTTATTGTTGTACTTTTCTTGCTTTTTCATTTCATATTGTTTTGTTTTGCTCTCTTTTTCTTTTTCTTTTCCTCGTTCTATTTCTTATACCTGCACACATCTATTCATTTCATTCTATCATAATCGGGACAAATGTTCAAGTAATATTGGTGATGGTGGTAGTCACTGTAGTATGTTGCACTTGCCACACGTAGATCTCAGAGGCAGTAACAATACTGTACCTTTTGAACACCCGGATGTTTCTGGAACTTGTATACTGATGACCTCTCTCTCTCTCTCTCTCTCTCTCTCTCTCTCTCTGTCCTATCCATCTGTCAATCTTAGTGTGTGGGGGGACGGGGGGAGGGGGGGCGGGTGGGGGCTGTCAGTGTGTGTGTGTGTGTGTGTGTGTGTGTATGTGTGTGCGTGTGCGCTTGCGCGCGCGCGTGTGTGTATGCATGTGTGTGCGTGGGTGTGGGTGTGTGGGGGGGAGGGGTTGTTTTCTTCATTATGTTTGCCCTTCTGCATGACTACCTTTTCCTTTCATTTATGTGTATGCTATTTGTAATAGATGTAGATTAGCAAGGACAGATTGGAAGAATAGGCTATGCCTAAAATCTTAATCCTTGAATAAAAACGTTTTGAGTTCTGGGTTCTCTTTCTGTCTTTCTCTGTCTGTCTGTCTGTCTGTGATATAGTTATATCATAATCAACTGTTATAGTTCTGATGACATACAATAATGTTGTTATCGTCCCTTGTTCATGGGACCGAGGCCTTATTGAATAAACCATCTGAATCTGAATCTGTGTGTCTGTTTTTCTCTCTTTCCCTATCTGTCAATCTATCTATCTATCTATCTGTCTGTCTATCTATCTCTATGTTTCTGTTTACATATGTCTCTGCCTCTCTCTGTCTCTGTCTCTGAATTTAGAGATGATGCAATATCTTCTCAGTACGATTCAGACTCATTCTGCTTCAGGCACGAGTCAATTCGTACCATGATTATTTCCCATGTGGACCTGGCACAAGTATTGTCGTACCAATACACTATTCTAATCTCGTTTGTTCTTGCTTGGTACACTTGGCGTTCTGAACTGAGCCGTATACTGATTCCGGAAACATGAAAACAAAACTTTGTTTTACTCATGTACGTTTATGTGTATTTGACTGTGCTTTCATATCTGTGAAACTACATGTTTTGTGCATATCTGTTATGCATATGTGGGTGTATGTGTGAATGTGTGTCTCCATGTTTTACATTTGTTTGCTTATTTATCATCATTGTTTTTTTATTAATTTATTTATTTATTTATTATTATTACTACTGCTACTGCTACTACTACTACTACTACTACTACTGCTGCTGCTGCTTTTTTATATGATATTAATTTATTTATTTATTTATTTATTTATGTACGCTTATAGTTGACTTCATCACGTTTTTGCGCCCAATACATTTTTTTTTTCTCAAGGCCTGACTAAGCGCGTTGGGTTACGCCGCTGGTCAGGCATCTGCTTGGCAGATGTGGTGTAGCATATATGGATTTGTCCGAACGCAGTGACGCCTCCTTGAGCTACTGAAACTAATGGCTTATTAATAACTAACTGGTTTTCGCATTCGCATTCGCATTCTCTCTCCCGCCATCTCTCCCTCTCTCCCTCTCTCTCTCTCTCTCTCTCTCTCTCTCTCTCTCTCTCTCTCTCTCTCTCTCTCTCTCTCTCTCTCTCTCACTTACTCTCTCTCTGTCTCTGTGTCCTTTCTCTCTCTGTCAACAATCCTACCCCCCCCCCCCCTCTGTGTTTCTCTCTCCCCTTTTTTCTCTGCCCACTTTCTCTCACACCCTCTCTCCTCTCTCTCTCTCTCTCTCTCTCTCTCCCTCTCTTCTCTCTCTACCTCCCTCTCTCTCTTTCTGTCATTCCCCTCACTTTCTCTCTCGCTCCTCTGTCTATCGTCCTCTTTCTTTCTGTCTCTCTCTCCCTCTCTTCTCTCTCTACCTCCCTCTCTCTCTTTCTGTCATTCCCCTCACTTTCTCTCTCGCTCCTCTGTCTATCGTCCTCTTTCTTTCTGTCTCTCTCTCCCTCTCTTCTCTCTCTACCTCCCTCTCTCTCTTTCTGTCATTCCCCTCACTTTCTCTCTCGCTCCTCTGTCTATCGTCCTCTTTCTTTCTGTCTCTCTCTCCCTCTCTTCTCTCTCTACCTCCCTCTCTCTCTTTCTGTCTTTCCCCTCAATTTCTCCCCCCCCCCCCCCCATTTCTCTATCGTCCTCATATCAGCTAAGCAAATTATAGGATTCAGAGTAATTCAGAGTCCAAGCAAAATTGTTATGTACTAGAATACTGTCTGTTATTGTTGACAATGTTAGAAGCCTGATGACTTCTGAACATTAAACCATCTGGAATATGGAATCTCTATTGTCCTCTCTCTCTCTCTCTCTCTCTCTCTCTCTCTGTCTCTCTTTCTCTCTCTCTATCGTCCTCTCTCTGTCTCTGTTTCTGTCTCTCTGTCTCTTTATCTCCGTCTCTGTCTCCGTCTCTGTCTCTCTCTATCTTTCTCTCTCATCTTGTTTTCGTTCGTTCGTTCGTTCATCTTCTTTTTGTTCGTTCGTTCGTTCGTTCGTTCGTTCCTCATCTTTTTGTTCGTTCGTTCGTTCCTCATCTTTTTGTTCGTTCGTTCGTTCGTTCGTTCATCTTCTTTTTGTTCGTTCGTTCGTTCGTTCGTTCGTTCCTCATCTTTTTGTTCGTTCGTTCGTTCGTTCGTTCCTCATCTTTTTGTTCGTTCGTTCGTTCGTTCGTTCGTTCCTCATCTTTTTGTTCGTTCGTTCGTTCGTTCGTTCCTCATCTTTTTGTTCGTTCGTTCGTTCGTTCGTTCGTTCCTCATCTTTTTGTTCGTTCGTTCGTTCGTTCGTTCCTCATCTACTTTTTGTTCGTTCGTTCGTTCGTTTGTTCCTCATCTTTTTGTTTGTTCGTTCGTTCGTTCGTTCGTTCCTCATCTTTTTGTTCGTACGTTCGTTTGTTCGTTCGTTCCTCATCTACTTTTTGTTCGTTCGTTCGTTCGTTTGTTCCTCATCTTTTTGTTCGTTCGTTCGTTCGTTTGTTCCTCATCTTTTTGTTCGTTCGTTCGTTCGTTTGTTCCTCATCTTTTTGTTTGTTCGTTCGTTCGTTCGTTCGTTCCTCATCTTTTTGTTCGTTCGTTCGTTCGTTCGTTCGTTCCTCATCTTTTTGTTTGTTCGTTCGTTCGTTCGTTCGTTCGTTCCTCATCTTTTTGTTCGTTCGTTCGTTCGTTCGTTCCTCATCTTTTTGTTCGTTCGTTCGTTCGTTCGTTCCTCATCTTTTTGTTCGTTCGTTCGTTCGTTCGTTCCTCATCTTTTTGTTCGTTCGTTCGTTCCTCATCTTTTTGTTCGTACGTTCGTTCGTTCGTTCGTTCGTTCCTCATCTTTTTGTTCGTTCGTTCGTTCCTCATCTTTTTGTTCGTTCGTTCGTTCGTTCGTTCGTTCGTTCCTCATCTTTTTGTTCGTTCGTTCGTTCGTTCGTTCGTTCGTTCCTCATCTTTTTGTTGGTTCGTTCGTTCGTTTGTTCCTCATCTTTTTGTTCGTACGTTCGTTCGTTCGTTCCTCATCTTCTTTTTGTTCCTGCCTTCCTTCCTTCCTTCCTTCCTCATCTTCTTTTCGACTGGTTGACAAATGAAAGTGCCTCAGCTGTGTTGTCAAAGAGATGAGTTGCTGCTGCAGGCAATGGACTCTGTTGACAATGCTGATGAGGGAAAGGAAGAGGAGGACCCCCCCCCACCCCCCCCCCCTCGACCTACCCTTCCTCCCCCCCTCCCGCTATACCCCCCCCCCTTCACCCTCCCCACCACCACCCACCCCACCCCCACAACATTTTTTTTTTTTTTTAAATCATCACTCCTCCTTGACGTAATTATCAGACTCTTCTTCTATTCTTTTCTTTAACTGACTTCCTTCATCTTTTTTTTTCTTCCTTTTTTTCCTTTGCCTGCCTGCCACTCCCACTCAGCCCCCCCCCCCCCCACCCCATCCCCTCTGGGCCCCACCCTTCAGTCCCTCCCCTCCCTCCCCTCCCTCCCCTCCCCTCCCCTCCCTCCCTCCCTCCCAAGACCCACCCTATCACCATCCCCTCTTTGCCGGGTATCGATTTGAACTTCACGGGGGGACCAGGTTATAAATCAATGCGGCCTCCATGATTCCAGCGTGTTCAAGAAACTTCACAAGATCTGAGGGAAAAAAAAAACCCATCCCAGTACATGATGTAACAAGCTGATATTTGCTCCAAGGGTGGTGGTGGTGGGAGGGGGTGAGGGTGGCGGAATGGAGGTGGAGGTGGGTGTGGGATGGATGGGTTGGAGGGGAGAGGTGGTGGTGGACAGGGTGAGGGGTGAAGACAAATATCTTCACAAATGTGTGTGTGTGTGTGTGTGTGTGTGTGTGTGTGTGTGTGTGTGTGTGTGTGTGTGTGTGTGTGTGTGTGTTGTCCTATCCTCTCTCTCTCTCTCTCTCTCTCTCTCTCTCTCTCTCTCTCTCTCTCTCTCTCTCTCTCTCTTTGTCTCCTCTCTCTCTTCCCTTAATATCTGTCAATGTCTGTCTGTCTGTCTGTATGTATGTATGTATGTCTTTCTCTGCCTCTGTCTGTCCGTGTCAGTATCTGTTTGTCTGTCTCTCTCTCTCTCTAGGTCACTCTCTATCTATCTATCTATCTATCTATCTATCTATCTATCTATCTATCTATCTGTCTGTCTGTCTGTCTATCTACCAATCTATCTGTCTCTCTGCATACCCGTCTCTCTGTCTGTCTCTCTGTCAGTCTTTCTATCTAGTTATCACCAGATCAATTGATAATTCTCAATTACTTTAAGGGAATGATATCTCAAACTGTTTACTGTCATCTTCATTATTCTGTCCAATACTTCAGTGAATGTATAAGGTGTTCAAGTGTCTCACAAATGATCCCACTCTTTCTGATCGATGTACATTTTCCGTGTCCGTGAGCTATAAACATACAATAAGAACAAGTTAGCTAACCAAAAAAGCAAAAAAAAAAAAAAAAAAAAAAAGCAACGAGACAGACGAAATACAAGAACATGACATCATCCATCCGTAAGACCGGCTAACTTGCTAGCCACAGCCTTGATAAAAAACAACAACAACAACAGATAGATAAACGAATAGGTATATAAATGTTGAAATAAACAGCGCCTAGTTGATTACATGATCATGCATATGTTGTTATTTGTGTGTGTGTGTGTGTGAGGGGGGTTGGGGGGGGGTGGGGGGAGGGACGGAGGGGGGGGGGGCGGAGGGGGGGGGGGGGGGGGGAGGGGGGTTGGTGGTGGGGGGGGGGGGGGTGGTGGTGGGTAAAACCTCATTAGTGCGTAAACAAGCGGAGCACGTCAGTTTCTTAATAACTCTTCGGATGCCATCACTCCAAAAATCGAAGGAAATCTTCCAGGAAGGAAGCTGATTTACTAGCTTGCTCCGTTATTTTTGTCTGCCCATTTTCCACCAGTGTGTTTTGCCTGGGTTTCTAATTTGGTGGGGGTGGGGGTTGTGGGGGTTGTGGGGGTGGGGTCTTTGCGTTTGGCATGTCGTCCTTCTAATGTTCTCCCCAAAATACCCTTTGCTGCACATTTTCCTTAAGGTGTCAGACAAGAAACAAACAACAAACAATAAAACAAACAAAAAGAACGAAAAGTATTAGACGAATTAGTGTGACGAAACAAGAGAGAGAGAGAGAGAAAGAGACAGAGACAGAGAGAGAGACAGACAGACAGACAGACCGAGACAGAGACAGACAGGGACAGAGATAGAGACAGAGTCACAGAGAGAGAGAGAGAGAGAGAGAGAGAGAGAGAGAGAGAGAGAGACAGAGAGAGAGAGAGAGAGATGGAGCGAACCAGCGAACGAACGAACGAACGAACGAAAAAGAGTTATGTATAGAGGGTATCGGTTCAAGCGCAATATGTTTTTGTTCACATCTAGCCCTCGAGAGAAAGAGAGAGAGAGACACATACAGAGATAGAGAGAGGGCAGGGGGAGAGACCGGGAGACAGAGAGAGCGACAGAGACAGACAGAAACAGAGACACACACAGAGAGAGATAGACAGACAGAGGGACAGACAGAAGACAGAGACAGAGGGACAAAGAGACAGAGAGAAACAGCGACAGAGAAAAACAGATAGAGGGACAGACAGACAGACAGACAGACAGACAGACAGAGAGATAAAAAAAGAAACAGATACATGGGATGAAGAGACATCAAAAAGAGAAGGATTAGAGGACATCAAAAAGACTGTAAATGGAATCTCTGGGGGGAGAAGAAAAATAAACGAACAGTTGCTGTTATGTTCAAACAACTTTTTTTTTCTTCTCCCTCTTCTTACTTTCG
>NC_134902.1:34341765-34344265 GCF_041734735.1 Babylonia areolata | reverse complement strand
CACCCCTCACCCCTTGCCCCTCACCCCTCAACCCTTACCCTCAACCCTTACCCCTCACCCCTTGCCCCTCACCCCTCAACCCTTACCCTCAACCCTTACCCCTCACCCCTTGCCCCTCACCCCTCACCCCTTGCCCCTCACCCCTCACCCCTCGCCCCTCACCCCTCACCCCTCACCCCTCAACACTCACCCCTCACCCCTCACCCCTCACCCCTCACCCCTTGCCCCTCACCCCTCAACCCTCACCCTCACCCCTTGCCCCTCACCCCTCACCCCTTAACACTCACCCCTTACCCCTCACCCCCTCACCCCTCAACCCTCACCCTCACCCCTTGCCCCTCACCCCTCACCCCTCAACACTCACCCCTTACCCCTCACCCCTCACCCCTTGCCCCTCACCCCTCACCCCTCAACCCTCACCCCTCGCCCCTTACCCATTACCCACATCACCCCTCACCCCTTACCCCTTACCCCTCACCCCTCACCCCTTACCCATCACCCCTTGCCCCTCACCCCTCACCCCTTACCCATCACCCCTCGCCCCTTACCCCTCACCCCTTACCCCTTACCCCTCACCCCTCACCCCTTACCCCTCACCCCTCAACCCTCACTCCTCAACCCTTGCCCCTCACCCCTCACCCCTCAACCCTCACCCCCTCGCCCCTTACCCCTCACCCCTCGCCCCTCACCCCTCACCCCTCACCCCTCAACCCTCATCCCTCGCCCCTCAACCCTCACTCCTCAACCCTCACTCCTCAACCCTCAACCCTCGCCCCTCACCCCTCAACACTCACTCCTCAACCCTCAACCCTCACCCCTTACCCCTCAACCCTCACCCCTCACCCCTCACCCCTCACCCCTTACCCCTCACCCCTCACCCTTCAACCCTCACCCCTCAACCCTCACCCCTCACCCCTCACCCCTCACCCCTCACCCCTCACCCCTCGCCCCTCACCCCTCACCCCTCACCCCTCACCCCTCACCCCTCGCCCCTCACCCCTCGCCCCTCACCGTCCTCATACAGTCACTCTCCTTACTCACAACCCGTCGCCCACTTTTGAGGCTGAATTTATCTGCTTGTTTAGTTATCTATTGGTTCTTTCTGTTTGTTTAGTTATCTATTGGTTCTTTTTCTTCTTCTTCGTCTAGTTTGTTTGTTTGATTATTTATTGGTTGTGATGATGATGATGATGATGATGATGATGATGATGATTGCTAATAGTAGTAGTCGTAGTAAATTTCATCATCGTCATAATCATTAATAGTAGTACTATAGTAGTAGTAGTTCATCATCATCATCATCATCATCATCATCAGTAGTAGTAGTAGTAGTAGTAGTAGTAGTAGTAGTAGTAGTAGTAGTAGTAGTAGTAGCAGCAGTTTCATCATCATTTACCATCATCATCAGCAGCAGCATAATCATCATCATCATCATCAGTAGTAGTAGTAGTAGTAGTAGTAGTAGTAGTAGTAGTAGTAGTAGTAGTAGTAGTAGTAGTAGTAGTAGTAGTATCATCATCATCATCATCAGTATCAGTAGTAGTAGTAGTAGTAGTAGTAGTAGTAGTAGTAGTAGTAGTAGTAGTAGTAGTAGTAGTAGTAGTAGTAGTAGTAGTAGTATCATCATCATCATCATCATCATCAGTAGTAGTAGTAGTAGTAGTAGTAGTAGTAGTAGTAGTAGTAGTAGTAGTAGTAGTAGTAGTAGTAGTAGTAGTTTCATCATCATTTATCATCTTCTTCATCATCATCTTCAGTAGTAGTAGTAGTTGTTGTTGTTTCATCATCATCATCATCATCATCAGTAGCAGCAGCAGCGGCAGTAGTAGTAGTAGTAGTAGTAGTAGTAGTAGTAGTAGTAGTAGTAGTAGTAGTAGTAGTAGTAGTTGTTGTTGTTGTTGTTGTTGTTGTTGTTGTTGTTTCATCAGCAGCAGCAGCAGCAGCAGTAGTAGTAGTATCATATTATCTTATTCAGAGTTACCTACATGACTTTTGGGTTTAGTGTGCAACGAAAGTAACGATCGTGGACAACTCGATTTTAATAATAATAATAATAATAATAATAATAATAATAATAATAATAATAATGTACATTTATATAGCGCCCTTTCTCTCTAAGAGCACAGGACGCTTTACATGAAAGAAAAATATTTCAAGTTTCATAAAAAAAAAAAACATTCATGACCACTCTTTCTCAAAAAACCCTCCCCCACCTCCTGCCCCCCCCCCCCCCCCCCCCCCCCCCCACACCCCCCCCTCCCCCCCCAACACACACACACTCTCCTTTTCCCACTGTACATAGCTGACATGGGTGGTGCTGGAGAACAAGGAAGCCGAGAGTGCTTATAGACAGGGTTTAAAAAGATGAGTTTTTAGTGATGAGCGAACAGCAGAAATAGAATCAGATGCACGGATATGATGACGAAGGTTGCTCCAGATGTGAGGAGCAGCAAAGAAGAAAGTACGTTCACCATTGATTCTTTTTATTGACACGAGGAAG
>NC_134902.1:34326765-34331765 GCF_041734735.1 Babylonia areolata | reverse complement strand
AGCTAGCTCGCTAGCTAGCAAGCAAGATAGATAGATAGATTAAATAGAATGAAATGATTATGATTCTGATTCTCAGGGAGAGAGAGAGACAGAGACAGAGACAAAGAGTTAAAGAAAGAGGGATAGAGGCAGAGACAAGGCAAGAGACACAGAGAGACAGAGAAGGGCACAGAGAGGGAGACAGAGATAGAGAAACAGAGAGACAGAGACAGAGACTGACAGACAATGATAATGACAATTATTTTAACTCACTCAGTACGGCCAGTCCTCTCTTCTCCTCTACACAGACCCCTCGGATGTCCAGTGGGCGTCTCAATGACCCAACCTTTAGCTTCCGTCATCAGAATTGTGGTGTTCTTTGTCAACATTCACGCCTTCAGTATAACAGCCTTCCGCTTGCAATATGTTGATGATGGTAATTGGGGTGAAACGCTGTCAACGTCGTCTTTTTCGCCGTTCGTATGGAGAGAGTTAATGTCCCTTCAGCAATGAAGCCCTTGGGGCATTACAAATAATCGTGAGCACAATTCAACAATCTGGCACACACAACTCTCACAACCATCTCACCTCTCCGTCTCACCACACATTAACATGCATTTACCTGCAAACAAAACATGCATGTACTCGTAAGCACAACATACACATAATCAAGAGCAAAAAAACATGCACGTACCCGCACGCAAAACACGTACGTACCCGCAAGTAAAACATGCAAGTACCCGTAAGCTAATACAACACACTCACACTTTCCCTCCCTCCCTCTTTCCTCCCCACTACCACCCTCATACCCCCAACACACACACACACACACACACACACACACACACATGCGCGCGGGCGCGCACAAAAGGACAACGGACCATCTTGAAGATTCAATCACTGAGAGACAGACAGAGTGACAGGGTAGCGCGATACAGGAACGGCAGAAAGGCGAAACAAACAGGTCAAAGAGTCAACCTCTCAAAGAGGACTTTGGGGGTCGCTAGCGGCGTGATCAAAGAGCAGGCCAAAAACAGCAGGAAACAGACGACACAGCCATACCCCCGCAACACCCCCCAACCCCCCACGCACGCACCCTCCAGGGCCTCCAGGGGGTGGGGGGAGTCCGGTTAGAGCTGACAGTAAACAGACACATTACGCCTTGTGACTGACTGCAATGCTCACCCAACCAAAAAGGCATGCACGCTGACAGACCAGTTATTTTCAGACTGTCCACAGCGTGGATGAATTGTAGTGTGGACTTGGGGAGGGTGGGGGGGGGGGGGGGGGGGGGGGGGTGTCGCGGGGCAGGGGAGGGGGGGGGGGTAGGTAGGGGCCTGGTAAAGCGGATGAGGCAGTGGTCATCCGTGTTGAGTGGCATCTAGCCGATGACCAATGTCCACTCCTTGTCCTTGTTGTGACCTCTTCAGTTTGTGTGCAGCTGTCCTGGCTGGCTTCCTGGTCAGAATGTCGGCATGAACCATGAACCACGAGGACCAATCAGTCAGTCAGTAGAAGAAGAATTTTTGCTTAATGTCCCGTCGCACATATCGGTGACTGAAGACATTTTGTTAAAGTATTTATGAATACATCTGAGTATTATCGGTTAGAAGGGGTGAGAGATGTGGATGAATGGATGGTTGGGGGAAACTGGGTAAATGAGGGTAAAAATGTGGGTGAAATTTGGAAGAAAAACAAAACAAACCAAAAAAACCCCTCTAAATACAGTTACAGGAAATTACTTAAAGGACTTCATAAAAGAGAAGTTAAACTGACAAGCGAAACAACTGATAATGAATGCAAAAAGTCAAAAACAGTCAGTCAGTCCAAGACTGCACGAAGCATGGTTTTGTTGTTGTTGTTTTTTTTGTTTTTGTTTTTTTGTTGTTGTTTTTTTGGGGGGGTGTTTTTCTATCTTTTTCTTTTTTGTTTGTTTGTTTGTTTTGTTTTGTTTTTGTTTTTGCTTTTTTTTTTGGGGGGGGGGGGGGGGGGGAGGGGGGAGGGGAGGGGATGGGGGGGGGGGAGTCCGTGGCAGGTAGATGAATTCCATGTTCGGCATGCACACACACATACACACACACACACGCGCGCACACGCACGCACGCACGCCACCACCAACACCTCCACCACCATCACCACCAAATTTAACAACACGCGCATCCTTCATAACAGCAAACGCAAATGGAGAAAAAAAAAAAAAAAAAAAAAAGAAGAAGAAAAAAAAGCTAACAAGCTCACAAGCCCATTTACGCCAACGACAGTCACCGTAGTAACCGATACGCTATTTGCGTTGTGGTCAGATGAGACAAAGCCCCCCTTTTTTTTCAAGTCCGCCGCCCGGGATGGTAAAAAAAAAAAAAAAAAAATACAAGTGATTGTTATCGATCGTACCAGTCTGCTACCCAAGTCCTCCACCTCCTCTCCTCGTCCCCAGACGTACCAGTCACCAGTCCACCCACCCTCTGCCCCCCCCCCCCCCCCACCACCCCCACCCATACCCCCCTAGCACCCCCATCACCCTCACCCTTAATTTGTTACTCCTTTCTTTCAGTTTCAGTTTCAGTTCCAGTTTCTGTTTCTCAAGAAGGCGTCACTACGTTCGGTTTCAGTTTCAGTTTCAGTAGCTCAAGGAGGCGTCACTGCGTTCGGACAAATCCATATACGCTACACCACATCTGCCAAGCAGATGCCTGACCAGCAGCGTAACCCACCGCGCTTAGCGTTCGGACATATCCCTTATTATACGCTACACTACATCTGCTATGCAAATACCTGGCCAGCAAAGTATCACTCAACGTACTTAGAAGTCAGGCCTTGAGTGCATGCATATATTATAGGAAAATACTGCGTACTTATCAGAATGTTTCTTCTGAAGATTTTCATCCGAAAACAATGTTTGTGTTGGCATAGGTCCTGTTTCAGTGCGCCAAGTGCGTGCTGCTTAAGGGAACTCGGTTTATCGTCTCACCCGAAAGAATAGAAGCTCAGTTTGATTTTCCAGTCCTTCTTCTTCTTCTTCTTCTTCTGCGTTCGTGGGCTGCAACTCCCACGTTCACTCGCATGTACACGAGTGGGGCTTTTACGTGTATGACCGTTTTTACCCCGCCATGTAGGCAGCCATACTCCGCTTTCCGGGGTGTGCATGCTGGGTATATTCTTGTTTCCATAACCCACCGAACGCTGACATGGATTACAGGATCTTTAACGTGCGTATTTGATCTTCTGCATGCATTTACACACGAAGGGGGTTCAGGCACTAGCAGGTGTGCACATATGTTGACCTGGGAGATCGTAAAAATCTCCACACTTTACCCACCAGGCGCCGTCACCGTGATTCGAACCCGGGACCCTCAGATTGAAAGTCCAACGCTTTAACCACTCGGCTATTGCGCCCGTCATGATTTTCCAGTCAAACTTGGGAGAAAAAGACGAGAGCAGGGGTCCGAACCCAGACCCTCAAGCACACTGTATTGGCAGATGAGCGTCTTAACCATTCCGCTACCTTCCAAAGTCACCCCCAGATTCAGCATGGAATTTTCAGTTTGCGGTCCACTCTCTGTACATTTCCCATGGCTCTAAGAACAAAAAGAGAGAGAGAGAGCAGCTGTTTTATTTCATTTCTGCAAGTAACACTGTGTAGAGGGTAACGTCTAAAGTGCAGATGGAATTGTCATGGATGAGGAATTATTGATATTTTTTTTCTTGACAAGAAAAAGTATTTGGAAACCAAGTGTTTTTTTATTTTTATTTTTTTCTAGAAATTGACTTCTAGGCTGCTAGGACTCTCCGCGTCTTTCCAAATCTCTCTCCTTCAATACCATCAGTAAAACATTTGTCATTGTCATTCTCTCTGTGTGTGTGTGTGTGTGTGTGTGTGTGTGTGTGTGTGTGTGTGTGTGTGTGTGTGTGTGTGTGTGTGTGTGTGTGTGTGTGTGTGTGTGTGTGTGTGTGTGTGTGTGTGTGTGCGTGTTTGAAATGAAATGAAAAATTAACCAATACGGGAAAAAGAACTATCGATCATTTACTATTCTGTTTAGGTGAATAACACAGAGAGAGAGACGGGAGCGGGAAAGGGGGGGGGGTGAGTGCGGGGGTGGGTGGGGGGGGGGTGTGAGAGAGAGAGACAGACACAGACAGACAGACAGGCAGAAAGAGACAGAAACAGAGACAGGTTCAGAGACAGAAAGAGACAAAGAGAGCGAGAGAAAGAGAGAGAGTGGGGGCGGGGAGGGCGGGGGTGGGTGGGGGGGGAGGCAAACAGACATGCAGAAAGAGGGAAAAGACAGAGAGACAAAATTAAAAGAAACAGAGACAATCAAACTGAGATAAACCATGAGGCATAAACACACACACACACACACACACACACACACACACACACACACACACACACACACACACACAAACAAACGGACAGAAAAGACAACAAACATTCAATCCGCAATGAGCCATCCGTCAGTTCCACTTGCACAAATAATCACTCTTCATTCGAGCACTCCACTTTTAATGGCTTGCATAATCATATCACAAGACTCGTATTTCACGAATGCGTGTTTCGTCAGCCCAAACACAATCACGTAAAATTTTCCCTCAAACCTATGAACAAAAAAAAACAAAAAACGCATGTTCGTTTTCCACATGATTAATTCAAATGAAGGTGACAAAATAGCTATGATGCCGCTCATCTGCCAACATAGTGTCCGTGAGGGGTCTGGGTTCGAATCTCGCTCTCGACCTTTCTCCCGAATAGTGTGACTGTAAAATCAAAATGGGCGTCTGGTCATTCGGTTGAAACGAAAACCGGAGGTCACCGTGTCCAGCACGCACTTGGCGCACTGAAAACGAATCCATGGAAAAAACAAGAGAGGCAAGGCCTTCAAGACTCACTTGTGATACACTTTCAAAAAAAAAAAATCCAAGCTTTTTAAGATGAGAAAGATCAGTTTAAAGCAAATTAGGTCCCCTAGCATTAATTACAGAGTAATTTCCTTTTTTTTTTACAATCTGCACCAAAACGTTTG
>NC_134902.1:34311765-34321765 GCF_041734735.1 Babylonia areolata | reverse complement strand
CCCCAAAGCAGTCAATGCCCTGTCTCTCGAACAAATCTAGTATGATTAAATAGAATTTTGCAATCAACAACCATCTACCTGAAGATCTAGTCATCAACCCCATCCACATGTAATATGCGGTTTCTGTTCAAACGTGTGTGTGTGTGTGTGTGTGTGTGTGTGTGTGTGTGTGTGTGTGTGTGTGTGTGTGTGTGTGTGTGTGTGTGTGTGTGTGTGTCTGTGTGTGTGTGTGTGTGTGTGTGTGTGTGTGTTGTATGTGTGTGTGTCTGTGTGTGTGTGTGTGTGCCTGTGTGTGTGTCTGTGTGTGTATGTGTCTGTGTGTGTGTCTGTGTGTGTGTGTGCGTGAGAGAGAGAGAGAGAGAGAGAGAGAGAGAGAGAGAGAGAGAGAGAGAGAGAACGAGTGTGTGTGTGTGTGTGTGTGTGTGTGTGTGTGTGTGTGTGTGTGTGTGTGTGTGTGTGTGTGTGTGCGTGCGTGCGTGCGTGCGTGCCCAGAGCACGTGTGTGTGTGTGTGTGTGTGTGTGTGTGTGTGTGTGTGTGTGTGTGTGTGTGCGCGTGTGTGTGTGTGTGTGTGTGTGTGTGTGTGTGTGTGTGTGTGTGTGCAGTGCGTGCATGTGTGAGTAAGCACAAGTTTTTATTTTGATATGCACTTGTATGTATTCTAATTTCTACTGTATTTGTGTTTGTGTATGATTTTCGATTTATGTTCATACCTTCTTATTACTATCCCCCCGCCAACCCCCACCCCCACCCCCAATATTCCTTGTGACCCCGTTACACTTGGTAATAAAGACATATTCTATTCTATTCTATAACAACACCTCTTCCCACACCCTCTTTCATGATACACATCACCATCCTCATTTTCTCCAACCGTCAAATACACTTTCCTCTTGTGAGACACGAATACAATCCTATTCATCACAGACGGCGAAACCTGACACATTTCTCTCACTCACCCATTATACGCAGACCATACATTATAAGATTTCCTCATATCATTCGGACGCTTGCCTCCCAGGCAATTCTTTTCTGCCTTGCTCAAGTCTCCTGCATTATCTACTGCTGACATTCACATTTCGGGGGAAAATAGAGAAGTGGTTTTCCAGGCACATAGCCTGGGGCACGCGGCTCTATCACCTTCCTGGCAGACAGTGAAATCAAAGGGATTCATAGAAGAATTCTGGCAAAACACTACGCTGAGACGGGGTCATCCTCACCTCTGGTGATTTATTAGTCGTGTGGATTTCTTTCTGTGGAACTGATATGCCACTCGACTCATCATTCTATCAATTCATCCACCCACCATTCCATTCATCCGTCTATCCATCCAGCCAACCATCCACTCATCCTCACATCGTCCACCCATCCATCCACCCGTAAAACCAATTAATCAATTGATGAATCAGCATATAGCCCAACTGGATACGCGACTATCGATTGAAAGTTTCAGCTATTGACGACGCACATGACTACTTGAGCACGGTGACTTATAGTATGTCCCATCCTCTTCCAAACACAGCACCAATTCTCTCGCCTCTCCACCCCACACAGAGTTACCTCTCAGACACGAACACAATCGTATTCATTGCAGATGGCGAAACCCGACACATTTCTCCCACTAACCCACCATCATACACAGACCATATCTAAGACTTCCTCATATTCGAACGTACCTCTCAGACAATTATTTTTTTGCCTTGCTCAAGTCTCCTGCATTATCCACTGCTGACATTCACATCTCGGGGGGGAAAAATAGTGAACTGGTTTCCCAGTCACATAGCCTGGGGCAAGGGGGCTCCATCACCTTCCTGGCAGACAGTGAAATCAGAGGGATTCACACAGTCCATGGTACTGGTGTCTGCTGGCATCGCTCTCTGCCATAAGTCAAGCTTTCCACCATGACAACCAGGCCCGCCCACATACTGGACAGGATGGCAGCGTGAACACAAAAAAGAGGAATTTAGGTAAAACACTACACACAGACATGATCATCATCATCACCATCATCTCTAATGAGAACACTCTGTCGGCTGGAAAAAGACCACGCAAAAAAAACAGAACAAATAAAGCTGAATTGACACGGGGCTGTAATCATCATCATCATCATCATCATCATCATCTCTCTCTCTCTCTCTCTCTCTCTCTCTCTCTCTCTCTCTCTCTCTCTCTCTTTAATGAATAGTTGTGCATGGTAAAATACATAATCACACACACACACACACACACACACACACACACACACACACACACACACACACACACACACACACACACACACACACATATATACACGCGCGCGCACACGCACGCACACACACACACACACACACACACACACAGATGGATACTCTCTCTCTCATGCAAACACACACACACACACACACACACACACACACACACACACACACACACACACACACACACACACACACACACACACACACACACACACACACACACACACACACACACACACTCACGCGCACACTAATATCACTGATAGTGAAAAGACGCTAAACTAAAGAACACACACACACACACACACACACACACACACACACACACACACACACACACACACACACACACACACACACACACACACACACACACACACACACACACACAAAACAAAAACAAAAAACCACCAAAAACACCACCTCTACACAGAACGGGCCGAAAATGAGAAATTGCAACATTTTATGGAAAATCCACTCCCTTGTTCAGGTGAACTGACAAATTCGTCATGATGTTTTCTTTCTTGCACGTATCAGAAGCAAAAACGTAATCAAGCGAAACTGACTGGGATAACTCTAGAATGAAAGTGGGATGTACCGTATCATCACACCAAACTGACTGGGATAACTCTAGAATGACAGTGGGATGTACCGTATCATCACACCAAACTGACTGGGATAACTATAGAATGAAAGTGGGATGTACCGTATCATCACACCAAACTGGGATAACTATAGAATGAAAGTGGGATGTACCGTATCATCACACCAAACTGACTGGGATAACTATAGAATGAAAGTGGGATGTACCGTATCATCACACCAAACTGACTGGGATAACTATAGAATGAAAATGGGATGTACCAAACTGACTGGGATAACTATAGAATGAAAGTGGGATGTACCGTATCATCACACCAAACTGACTGGGATAACTATAGAATGAAAGTGGGATGTACCGTATCATCACACCAAACTGGGATAACTATAGAATGAAAGTGGGATGTACCGTATCATCACACCAAACTGACTGGGATAACTATAGAATGAAAGTGGGATGTACCGTATCATCACACCAAACTGACTGGGATAACTATAGAATGAAAGTGGGATGTACCGTATCATCACACCAAACTGACTGGGATAACTATAGAATGAAAGTGGGATGTACCGTATCATCACACCAAACTGACTGGGATAACTATAGAATGAAAGTGGGATGTACCGTATCATCACACCAAACTGGGATAACTATAGAATGAAAGTGGGATGTACCGTATCATCACACCAAACTGACTGGGATAACTATAGAATGAAAGTGGGATGTACCGTATCATCACACCAAACTGACTGGGATAACTATAGAATGAAAGTGGGATGTACCGTATCATCACACCAAACTGACTGGGATAACTATAGAATGAAAGTGGGATGTACCGTATCATCACACCAAACTGACTGGGATAACTATAGAATGAAAGTGGGATGTACCGTATCATCACACCAAACTGACCGGGATAACTATAGAATGAAAGTGGGATGTACCGTATCATCACACTGGGCAACACGAAACACTATATTTAATAATGATAATAATGGTATTTATATAGCGCTGAATCTTGTGCAGAGACAAACCAAAGCGCTTTCACACCAGTCATTCACACGCATGCATAACTCTAAAACTGTAGAAACTAAAGACAGGAAGGGCAGGCCAGGGAGGCTATTTTGGGAAGAGGTGGGTTTTAAGGCCAGACTTGAAAGAGCTGAGAGTGGAGACTTGACGAAGCGAAAGAGGAAGTTCATTCCAATCGCAAGGTCCAGAGACAGAGAAAGAACGGCGGCCAACAGTCGAGTGTTTGAATCTGAGTATGCGTAAACCAGACAATAGAGAGTTACAGAAGTCAAGGTGAGAGAGAATGAGAGAAACGACAAGTCTAGATGTTGCGTCAGTGGACAGATATTTCCGGACGGCACTGATGCGCCGCAGTTGACAGTTGCAGAACTGACATGTCTGACTGATAATTTTTTGCATGGACAATGTATTGTCAAGGACAACACCGAGGTTCCTGACTGACGTGGAAATAGGGATGGCTGTTCTGCCAAGTTTGATTGTGTCAATTGTGATGGAAGACATTTTTTGTTTAGTTCCTATGATCATTGCTTCAGTTTTGTCCGCGTTCAATTGTAACTTATTTCTAGTCATCCAGTTTTGAATGTCCAGGAAGCAGTTGGATGTTTCTTGCAAGAGCGACAACAATTTTTCAGGGGTATCACTCTTCTGGAGTTGAGTGTCATCAGCATAAGAATGATGACTGATATTATGGCGGTTGATAATTTCAGCGAGAGGAGTAGTGTACAGTGTGAAGAGCACTGGGCCTAAAACAGATCCCTGTGGGACTCCATGTTCGATTTTAACGGGTTCAGATTGGAAATGATCAACAATGACAGACTGGAATCGATCAGTGAGATAAGATTTGAACCAGTTTAGAACAGTGCCGCTGATACCAAATGTAAAATGAAGACGGGAAAGAAGGATTGAATGGTCTATCGTGTCAAAGGCGGCTGACAAGTCGAGAAGAGTAAGAAGGGAATTTTTTCCTGAGTCGGACGCTATCAGTAGACTGGTCAGAATGTGGAGGAGAGTGGTTTCAGTGCTATTTCTCACTTCTTCATGAAACTTTTCCGCTTTTAGCACACCAGACAGATTCAAATCAAGTGCATCGTGTTTCTTGTTATAATTTCTGATGCTGATGAATTTCTGAAGAGAGAGAGAGAGAGAGAGAGAGAGAGAGAGAGAGAGAGAGAGAGAGAGAGAGAGAGAGAGAGAGAGAGAGAGAGAGAGAGAGAGAGAGAGTTAGACAGACAAACAGACAGAGTCAGACAGAGAGAGGGAGAAGGAAACAGTGCCAGAAAGACAGAGATAGAGGAGAGGAGCTGAGGGAAAATAAGAACTGGAAAAAAAAAAAAAAAAACATGAAAAATAGAAAAAAAAACACACAAAAAAAACCCACTATAGCGACCGGTGTTGCATCATAGAAAGTGATTACTATCGATTCTGCCAAATGCCCCTTCACACCACCACCACCACCACCACCCCCCTCCCCCCCCCCCCCCCCGCCTCCCCGTCCTCATCCCCCTTCGACCTGCTCATCTCTCCATTCGATTCTCTCTCTCTCTCCCCCCCCCCCCCACCCGCTCCCTCCCATCCCTCCCACCCCCCACCCCCATCTCCACACTCACACCTCCTCATCATCCCTTTCCCTTCCCTCCTTTTGGTCAGGCGGTGGTAGAATGGTTAGGACGATTATCTGTCTAATGCACTGTCCGTGAGGGTCCGGGTTCCATTCCCCCGCTCTCACCCTTTCAACCCCATGTTTAAGTGGGGGGGGGGGGGGGGGGGGGGGGGGATTATCAAACTGAGCGTCTTGTTGTTGAGAAGACACGATAAGCCCAAGTTCCGTGTGCAGCACGCATCCTGCTTGGCAGATGTGGTGTGGCGTATATGGATTTGCCCGAACGCAGTGACGCGTCCTTGAGGGAACTGAACTTTTTTTTTTAACTGAATTGTGCAGTACGCATTCAGCAGCACTGAGAGAGAAGTCACGGCCAACAGAAGAGCTGTCCTCTGGCAAATACTGTAGAGGACGTCCACTCTAGCACACACACACACACACACACACACACACACACACACACACACACACACACACACACACACACACACACACACACACACACACACACACACACACACACACACACACACACACACATATATATATATACATGGAGTGATGGCCTAGAGGTAACGCGTCCGCCTAGGAAGCGAGAGAATCTGAGCGTGCTGGTTCGAATCACGGCTCAGCCGCCGATATTTTCTCCCCCTCCACTAGACCTTGAGTGGTGGTCTGGACGCTAGTCATTCGGATGAGACGATAAACCGAGGTCCCGTGTGCAGCATGCACTTAGCGCACGTGAAAGAACCCGCGGCAACAAAAGGGTTGTTCCTGGCAAAATTTTGTAGAAAAATCCACTTCGATAGGAAAAACAAATAAAACTGCACGGAGGAAAAAATACAACAAACAAAAAAAAAGAAAAAGAAAAAAAAGGGTGGCACTGTAGTGTAGCGACGCGCTCTCCCTGGGGAGAGCAGCCCGAATTTCACACAGAGAAATATGTTGTGATAAAAAGAAATACAAATACAATATATGTATATGATATATATATATATATATATATATATATATATATATATATATATATATATATATATATATATATATATATATATATATATGAATCTTGAACAGAGACAAATCAAAGCGCTTTCACATCAATCATTCACATGCATAACTCTAAAACTGAAGAAGAAGAAGAAAAGGAAGAGGTAGAGGGAAAAGGCTATCTTGTGAAGAGGTGGGTTTTAAGGCCAGACTTGAAAGAGCTGAGTGCGGAGACCTGACGAAGCGAAAGAGGAAGTTCATTCCAAATGCAAGGTCCAGAGACAGAGAAAGAACGGCGTCCAACGGTGGAGTGTTTGAATGTGGGTAATATATATATATATATATATATATATATATATATATATATATATAGAGAGAGAGAGAGAGAGAGAGAGAGAGAGAGAGAGAGAGAGAGAGAGAGAGAGAGAGTGTGTGTGTGTGTGTGCGCGCGCGCTCCTTCTCCCTCGTCCCTACGCACCCCCACCACCCCTTCCCCCACCTCACTCCATCTTGTCATCAAAACCCAGAATTAATCTCCAGAACTTTTTTTGTTTATCCCTCTTTTCTGTTTTCTCTCTCTCTCTCTCGTTTCCCCAGCAATTTCGCTGGTGATAAAAAGCTATTTTTAAACCCTCCAGGCGTTTCGCGCGAGGAAAAACCGAAATCCATACACTGATTTTAGAGATTTTCTTTTTATATCTTCAGCATGTGATGAATAGAGCTTTCATGAACATGCGTATAAAGCCTGCAATGTTTCAAGTCACTGGTTTTCGGGGGTGGGGGTGGGGGTGGAGTGTGTGGGGTGGGGTGAGGTGGGGAGTGGGGGGGACTGGATTTATTTTTGATTCCTTTTCTTTCTACGTGGACGTTTCCATCGCTGAACACTTTTTTTTGTTTTTTTGTTTTTTTGGTTTTTTTTGCTATTTTTTTCAATTTTCATTATCTATTTTGTTCGGTTGTTGTTTTTTTCACATGAGAGAGAGCTTGAGTGGGAGCGGGGAGAGAGAGGGGGGGAGAGAAAGAGAGAGAGACAGAGAGAGAGAGACAGAGATTGATAAACACACTGAACACTGAAATGTTTTAATGAAAAGGCCATTGGCCCATGTCAATAGGGGTGGCTACAAGTAAATGCAGTTTCAGTTTCAGTTTCAGTAGCTCAAGGAGGCGTCACTGCGTTCGGACAAATCCATATACGCTACACCACATCTGCCAAGCAGATGCCTGACCAGCAGCGTAACCCAACGCGCTTAGTCAGGCCTTGAGAGAAAAAAAAAAAGGTAAAGTAAATGCAGAGGTACAACACAAACATAACACTATAAGCAACGTACTTTCAAAGCTTTGTCTAGGAATACAGCCAAGCGCATGACCAATGATTTGTTTTCACTTGCAAAAAGCAATGTCATAATTAAACAAAGACGGAGTATTAGAGGGGATATACTGTTGTCTCAGGTCAGCATATTGAGGGCATTGTAACACAAAGTGAACTTCTGTTTCTTTTTGAAACTCACAGAAAGGACAAGACAGCTCATCATCTGTTATATTACGTTTAAAACGTAATTTATGTGTATTGAGTTGTGACACACCAAGTCGTAAACGTATTAAGCTAATTCTGGCTTGAATATGTTTCAGCTCCAACAAATATGGTGAAAGTACAAGACTGCTTTTAAAAGAACGATATAGTGAGAAACGGTCACTGTCTGATAGCTGTAAAGACCAACGTTCTTTGTATTCGATTGAGAAAGACAGAAACCACTAGACCTTGAGTGGTGGTCTGGACGCTAGTCATTCGGATAAGACGATAAACCGAGGTCCCGTGTGCAGCACGCACTTAGCGCATGTAAAAGAACCCACAGCAACAAAAGGGTTGTTCCTGGCAAAATTCTGTAGAAAAATCCACGTCAATAGGAAAAACAAATAAAACTGCACGCAGGAAAAAAATACAAAAAAAAATGGGTGGCGCTGTAGTATAGCGACGCGCTCTCCCTGGGGACAACAGCCCGAATTTCACACAGAGAAATTTGTTGTGATAAAAAGAAATACAAAATACAAAATGTAGAGTGTGAGTGAGAGCGAAATGGGGAGAAACTGAAAGAGAGGGAGAAAAGAACAGAGACAGAGAGACAGTAATCACCACACTCACGTACACGAACATAGACAAACAGACAGACATACAGAGACCAGCTCCCTCCTCCACCCCTTGCGCACCAGCCACTCATACACCCACACACCACTCTCTCACACACATTCTCCCCCCCCCCCCCCCCCCCCCCCCCCACACACACACATCCACCTCTCTCACACACAGGCACCCCGACACACACACACACACACACACACACACACACACACACACACACACACAAACCACAACGATCATGTTGCTATATGTGTCCCGGGAAAAAAAAAAAAAAAAAAAAAAGATTGGAAATCATTGAACCGAAAAGAAATCTGCGCATGTGCGCAATATCAGGCTTCATAGAAGAAAAGAAAGAAAGAAAGAAAGAAAGAAAGAAAGAAAGAAGAAAAAAGAAAGAAAGAAAAGAAAACAAACACACACATAAAGGATGAAGGAAGGGATTGGCCTCGTGTTTGCTATTTTGCTATTTTGGCCGATCCTACCTTCGGTTTTCTTCTTCTTCTTCTTTTCTAATATAGAAAAAGCATCACTTAGGAGCATTTTGGGTTCAGCACCGACGGGCGCAATAGCCGAGTGGTTAAAGTGTTGGACTTTCAATCTGAGGGTCCCGGGTTCGAATCTCGGTAACGGCGCCTGGTGGGTAAAGGGTGGAGACTTTTCCGATCTCCCAGGTTAACATACGTGCAGACCTGCTAGTGCTTGATCCCCCTTCGTGTGTATACGCAAGCAGAAGATCAAATACGCACGTTAAAGATCCTGTAATCCATGTTAGCGTTCGGTGGGTTATGGAAACAAGAACATACCCAGCATGCACATCCCCGAAAACGGAGTATGGCTGCCTACGTGGCGGGGTAAAAACGGTCATGCACGTAAAAGCCCGCTCGTGTACATTCGAGTGAACGTGGGAGTTGCAGCCCACGAACGAAGAAGAAGAAGAAGAAGAAGAAGAAGAGGTTCAGCACCAGTTTGAAGGCGAGAATCACAATCACGGTAAAGGCACATGACAACGAAAGCAAGAAGTATCCCATGTTGTGTCCGACCCAATCCCAGCGGCCCGAAAGCTCTATGGAGGACTGGAGGACCTGCGACGTACTGCCGCCTTTCGTCGAGGAGACGGGAGAATCCATCTGATAAATGACGAACGAGACAACAACATCTCAAGTTGTTGCGTCGTTATCTTTCTTTCAGTGCCGTTGAAGTTTTCCATTCTGTCAAGAACCACCATTCCAGTGATGTTGAAACACTACGTTTACAATGAGATAGCAGTTAGTATTTGCACTGGTATCGAAACGTCAATTATGTTTTTTAGTCTAAAACTAAATAACAAGGACAAAAAGAAGTTTCCATTTTTGTTATTATAACTTGGATAGGCCCCGTTACGTGTTGTTTGCCGTAGTCTTCA
>NC_134902.1:34293004-34294165 GCF_041734735.1 Babylonia areolata | reverse complement strand
CACCAGACAATATCAGTACGGTTTGTCTTGGCAATGCACAGAGCCCTGCCGATGTTCATCCATTCAAAGAAGAATTCAAGAGCAGGTTGAGAGACGTATACCGCCAACTTTGGCACGCACGATACTGAAACTGAAACTGGCACGATTCCATCTCCTCTGACATCTCCTCTGACAGTTTACACCACCCGGGGGTCATAGGGGCAAAACATATCACAAGTTCAGATTTTGTCACTGTTTACTATTAATCTCTCTCTCTCTCTCTCTCTCTCTCTCTCTCTCTCTCTCTCTCTCTCTCTCTCTCTCTCTCTCTCTCTCTCTCTCTCTCTCTCTCTCTCTCTCTCTCTCTCTCTCTCTCTCTCTCTCTCTCTTTCTCTTGAAAAATAAGAATAGAGCCACACAAATTACATCACTCACAGACATATCCACAGATAGACTTAACTCACATTTCTGTAACATAGCTACTTCAATTATAAAATCAGACAAATCAAACCTTAACTCTTTAGATGCTCTGTTAAAATTCTGTCAATCAAAAAATATTTCATCCACATTAGATATTCCTTTGATATGTGTACATGAAGTTTATAATGCTCTGATCCATTTAAAACAAACTAGCACAAGAGGTCTTGATGGCATAGACGGAAAAATATTAAAACTCTCAGCTCCTATAATAGCAGAATCCCTCACATACATATATAATTTAAGTATTACAAAAAATAAGATTCCCAAAACGCTCAAAACTGCTAAGTTATTCCTATATATAAGAATGGTGATCGCTCTGAACCATCAAACTACAGACCAATTTCTATGTTGCCAATATTATCAAAATCCCTGGAAAATCATATAAATAAACATATTCTTAAGCATTTTAATAATTTTGACTTGTTCCATCCAAATCAGTCTGGATTTAGAGCTAATCACTCATGTCATTCTGCACTAACAAATTTAGTAGATCAATGGCTCACTAACATTAATAATAACGAAATTACTGGAGCCCTTGTTGTCGACTTTATGAAGGCTTTTGATGTGATTGATCATTCTCTCCTCCTGAAAAAACTAAAGATTTATGGTTTGTCTTTGAATACATTAGAACTTATCTCATCTTTTCTCTCTGAAAGAAAACAACTTGTGTCCACAAATGGTTCAAAATCAATGTTATTACCA
>NC_134902.1:34253004-34263004 GCF_041734735.1 Babylonia areolata | reverse complement strand
AGAGAGAGATATAGAGAGAGAGAAAGAAAGACACAGAGAGAGAAGGGAGGGAAAGTAAGACAGAGAGAGAGAGACAGAAAGTAAGACAGAGAGAGAGAGAGAGAGAGAGAGAGAGAGAGAGAGAGAGAGAGAGAGAGAGAAAGTAAGACAGAGAGAGAGAGAGAGAGAGAGAGAGAAAGTAAGACACACACACACACAGAGAGAGAGAGAGAGAGAGAGAGAGAGAGAGAGAGAGAGAGAGAGAGAGAGAGAGAGAGAGAGAGAGAGAGAGAGAGAGAGAGAGACATAGAGAGGGTGGGGGGAGACGAAAAAGAGCGACAGAAAAAAATGAGAAAGGAAGAAAGTCAGACAGACATGCAGACATTTAGAAACAAAGAATGAAAAAACGAAAGAAAATCTGACGGCCAGGCAGAAAGAAGGAAAGGAAGAAGGAGATAAAGAACAGACGGAAATGGAAGAATAAAGCACTCGACGCCTTTAACCCATTTTATTTTTCTGCCTGGTTTATTAATACCCCCCCCTAGTGGGGTGTAGAATAATTGGGACGCTACACAAGCCATTAAAGAGTCAACACTGTTTCGAACCACGCCAATAAAAACAGCTTCCAAAATCGCGAAGGGAAAATAGGAACTCTCCGGGAGGAAATGACTCAAAATTAATAAGATCAATCATTGCTGTTCAGGGGGTGGCGAGTTTTGGCCTGGCAAGATCGATGTAATCACCACTTCAGACGTTCACAAGGCGGCATACCAAAGGAAAGATCACAGACATCGTCAAGCTAAGGACACGCGTCTCTCGTGGAAATAAAGGCAAGACCCATTGATTTGTTCCAAGGGCACTTCCAATGCGTCGTGTCATGCCTTTCCCTTTACCTGCCCATCAAGACGAGACAAAAACAAGCAAGCAAGAAAAAAAGAAAGAAGAAAGAAAGAAACAAAGAAGGGAAGAGAGGGGAAAAAAGGGGGAAAATAAGGACAAACAGACAGACACAGATAGATATGATGAATGAAACGTTGCATAAAAGAAAAAAAAAGAATGAATGAGTCATTGAAGAAATTGAATGAGTAAATGAATGAATAAATGATTGATGGAAGGAATCATTATGTTCCAATGGTGCATGTATCAGTACAGTGGCTGGCTTACGTACCTGCAGTGACATGCAGGCAGTCAGATATAAAGAACACACACAAAAAAAGGAAAGAAAAACTAAAAACAAAAAGAAGGAAAGCCAGACATAAAGAAAGAAAGGAAGAAAGTAAGACACGCAGACAACAACAACAACAACAACAACAACAACAACAACAACAAAAAAATATATATATATATATATATATATGAAAGTGTGAACGATTTCCAGTGAAAGGGAGAAAGAGCCACGTCTGAAAAAAGAAAAAAAAGAAGAAAAAGATAGAATGAGAGAATAAAGCATCTGTCGCCTTCCAACCCATTTACCTTTTTCGGCCTGACTAATTAATGACCCCCCCCCCCTCCCCCCTAGTGGTTTGCAGAATAATTGGGACACTACAAAGACCATTAAGGGCCAACACTTTTTCTAATCACGCCTATAAAACAGCTTTAAAAATATGAAATAAACAAATTAAAAAAAAAAAAAAAAAAAAAAAAAACGCAGAGGAAAAACGGGAAACTCTTCGGAGAAAATTTTCTACTTCACGAGATCATTGCTGTTAACCCTTTCACTGCCAAAACTCGCATTTATGCAGCAGCTAGGTAGAGGACCCATGTCACTGAAGGGCGACCAGATCATGGGTGGGTCTGTTATCCATGAACCTACTGCTCTTCATGTTTGGTGGTAGGATAAGTCATATTTTCTACCCATCACAGGGGGAATCCCCAGCTGTACTTAAACACCATATTTACCGTGTTTATAGCACAAGGGAATTTTGCACTCTCAATTGACTGGCGATGAAAGGGTTAAGGTGGCGGGTTTCTGGCCTTTTCAGATCAACGCAGTCACCACTTGTGCACATGGTGGCATGTATGTACCTGAAGAGAGATCACAGTTTCAGTTTCAGTTTCAGTAGCTCAAGGAGGCGTCACTGCGTTCGGACAAAACCATATACGCTACACCACATCTGCCAAGCAGATGCCTGACCAGCAGCGTAACCCAACGCAGAGAGATCACAGACATTGACAAGATATGAACAGGCGTCTTGAGTGGAAATGGGTGCAGAATCTGTTGTGTTTAATTTACACTTAGGACGCGCCATGACACGCATTTTTCTTAAGAGGCCCATCAAGGATTGATGTGAGGTGAGCAAGCAAGTGTGAATGAATGAAAGAAAGACAGAAAGAAAGATAGAAAGAAGGAAAGAAAGAAAGAAAGAAAAAGCGAAATGGAGAAAGAAAGTAGGATGGGTAGACAAAACTTAGGGTAGAAAGAAAGGAAGGAGGAAATAAATAAAGAAAGAAAGAATGATGCATAGTCATGGATAAATGGAAAAAAAAAAGGAAAGAAGAAAGAAAGAAAGAATTAGAGAAATAATGAACGAATGAAGGCAAAAAAAAAAAAAAAAAAAAAAAAAAAAACTGTGGCAGAAAGACATGTAGACGACTTTAACTCTCTCCATACGAACGGCGAAAGAAACGACGTTAACAGCATTTCACCCCAATTACCATCATCAAAATATTGCAAGCGAAAGGCTCTTATACTGAAGAGGTAAATGTTGACAAAGAATACCACAATTCTGACGACGGAAGCTAAAGGTTGGGTCATTGAGACACCCACTGGACATCCGAGGGGTCTGTGTAGAGGAGAAGAGAGGACTGGCCGTACTGAGTGAGTTAAGAAATGGAGAAAGAAAGAAAAGACACAAGAAAGAAAAGGAACAACCGAAAGAAATAAATCAAGAAAGAAAGACAGAAAGAAAGAAAATCAGACGGAAAAAGAGAAACGGAGAAAGGGAGAAAGAAAGAAGAAGGAAACAAACAATGAACGACAGGATCAAACGAACAATGAAATCAAGGTAATCAAAAAAGGAAAGACCAGAGACATAGACAAACTGAGGATAGGCGTATCATCAAACTGAATTAAAGGAAAGATCGGTTCGTATATTTTGCTCCAAATGCACCTCCGGTGTGCAGTGTCATGCCTCTTCCCTTATCCACCCATCAAGACGAGATGTGTGCCAGCAAGCAAGAAAGAATGATGCATAGTCATGGAGAAATGGAAAAAAAAAAGGAAAGAAGAAACCAAGTGCTTGAGGAGACTACTACACATCTCCTACAAGGAGCACAAGACCAATGACTATGTGCGGAACCTGGTCAGCAACCTTGTTGGGCCCCAAGAACCACTGCTGGCGACTGTCAAACGACGGAAGATGGCATGGTTTGGTCACGTAATACGACATAACACCCTCTCCAAAACCATCCTGCAAGGGACTGTAGAGGGAGGGCGCAGACGGGGGCGGCAGAGAAAGAGCTGGTCCGACAACGTCAAGGAATGGACCAAAATGACGATGCCAGATCTCCTCACGACAGCTGCCAACAGAACGGCGTGGCGAGCTATGACATCTTCCTCATGTCCCCCCAACGACCCCAGCGGTCGAGGGAATGAGTGAGTGAAGCAAGAAAGAAAGAAAGTAGGAAAGAGAGAAAGACAGAGAATGAATGAAATAATGAATGGAAGAAAGAAAGAAAGAAAGAATGAATGAATGAATGAATGAATCATTCATGTTTAGGTCATTGTCCCTCATGGAAGGGTGTCAGAAAAACACATCTGAGAAGGAGAAAGAAAAAAAGAACGCAAATGTCATACTTTATCCGGCGATGTATACTCCACTAAACAGTACACAGTACACACAAATAATGTATACACATTGAACTGCACTCAGAAAGACAGAGAGATAGAAAGAAAGAAATAGAGAAATAAATATATATAGAGAGAGAGGGAGAGAAAGAAACGAGAGAGACAGAGGGAGCAGAGGAGAAGAAAGAGAGAGAGAGAGTAGGAGAAGGAAAGACATGCAGACAGACAGAACCAAAGAATGAAAGAACGAAAGGAAACAGACAAGTAGAAAGAAAGAACGAAGAATGAATGAAGAAAGAAAGAAAGAAAGAAAGAAAGAAAAGACAGAATGAATGAATAAAATACCTGAGGCATTCAAGCCCATTTTGACTTTTCTGCCTGACTTCTTAACCCCCCCCCCCCCCCCACTGGTGGGGTGCAGAATAATTGGGACACTACACAAACCATTACAGAGTCAACACTCTTTCTAACCACGCCAATAAAAAAAAATAATAAAAAAACAACCAAAAAACAAAAAAAACAAAAAAAAAACGGCTTTCCAAATCGCGAAGGGAATAAATTATAGGAACTCTCCGGGGGAAATGACTCGTCAATGAGATCAATCATTGCTGTTCAGGTGGCGAGTCACGGCCTGTCCATCTCAATGCAATCACCACATCAAAAATATGCGAGCATGAAAAAAAAAGACAGAAAGCAGTAAAAAAAAAAAAAAAAGAAGAAAAAAAAAGAGTAAAGAACAGAGAGAGAGAGAGAGAGAGAGAGAGAGAGAGAGAGAGAGAGAGAGAGAGAGAGAGAGAGAGAGAGAGAGAGAGAGAGACAACACAAGACAAGACTTTTTTTTTTTTCCCCCGAGGGTAACAGAAAATCACTGGCGTTTGTTTTTCAGCCAGATGCCTCTCTAGATACAGTCTACACTACAAAACACCAGACGATAATGGAAACAACAAAGTGAGAAGAAGAAGAAGAAGAAGAAGAAATAAAAATAAAAGAATCATCATCATCATCATCATCATCATCATCATCATATTGATTTTCATATTACTAACAATGTTGATGGTGATGATAAACATGAACATATGATTGTAGTTATTCATCGCAATAAATTTCTGTTCTCAATGTTTCCCTGTTGTTTCTTTCTTTCTTTCTTTCTTTCTTTCCTTCTTCCCGTCTGTCTGTCTGTCTGTCTGTCTCCCTTTATCATTTGTCCAATGCAATTATGCCACTCTACTCTTCCATTCCGTCGCGCGCGCGCGTGTGTGTGTGTGTGTGTGTGTGTGTGTGTGTGTGTGTGTTGTGTGTGTGTGTGTGTGTGTGTGTGTGTGTGTGTGTGTGTGTGTGTATGTGTGTGTCCGTGCGTGTGTGCTTGTATGTATTAAAACGGAAGGTTTTCATTTTTTTTAAAGATTTATTTCTTCTGTTCTTTATCACTTTTTGCTTTTTCTTTCTTTCTTTCTTTCTTTTCTTTTCTTTCTTTCTGTCTTTCTTTCTTTCTTTCAACAAAAGTATTGGCTTCTTTCAATCAACACGTTCACCTTAGCATGCTTTTGTGAAGTTTAGTGGGTTAAATCGTTATTCCCTGACAGACACGCGTACAGTCACAGAGAAAAACCACAACTAACTCTGCAAAAACGTAAATAGAAACACCATCGTCATACTTCAAAGGTCACATGGAATAAGAGTCATCTCGTCTCTGTCAGTGATGTTACGTGTTCCAACTCTTGATGTGACCTGCATTAGGCCTACACAGTTCAGGAACAAAACTCCGCTTTCGTTAAAAACGCTTGCAGCATCCAGGAGGAAGTACTGGCCAACACCGACAGCAGTGGAAGCCAAGCTGTACGGCACCCTGGAGGAACTGCGACGGACGGCTGCCTTCACCTCTACACACCATCTCGCTCACTACGATCGGCTTCGGATCCACTCTGTTTACGCATACCCAGATTCAAACACTCGACTGTTGGCCGCCGTTCTTTCTCTGTTTCTGGACCTTGCGATTGGAATGAACTTCTTTCGCTTCGTCAAGTCTCCACACTTAGCTCTTTCAAGTCTGGCCTTAAAACCCACCTCTTCCCAAAATAGCCTCCCTTGCCTGCCCTTCCTTGTCTTTAGTTTCTACAGTTTTAGAGTTATGCATGCGTGTGAATGACTGGTGCGAAAGCGCTTTGATTTGTCTCTGCACAAGATTCAGCGCTATATAAATACCATTATTATTATTATTATTATTATTATTATTATTATCATCGAGGACACCGGGTTGCTCATCTAATGGGAGACGAACGAGGAAAAAGAAGAAGAAAATCAAAACGTTCAATTTCAATTTCTCAAAGAGGCGCTACAGCACCAGCCGCCGTGGCGAAGTGGTTAGCGTCGCGGACTGACGGCAGGGAGGACGCGGGTTCGAATCCCAGCGGAGGTGGGTTTTTCGGCCCGTGGCCGGCTCCTACCCAGAGTTGAGTGTGCTGTGGGCTTAAATGGGGAGACTGGGACCACACAGTCGAGTGTCATCCACTTCAAGGATGCGTCTTTGGGTGTGTTGCTCTAATTACACTGCAAGTGTCTGTATCTCTCGGGCCTGGTTAACGCCGGGATATCATTATGACAGGAAGCGTAGAGTACAGCCTTGTCACGCAGTCCCAAACCAAAATGGACCTCCATAGCAACATCGTCATCATCATCGTCATCCTCCTCCTCCTTCATCGTCATCAATATAAACAAAATAGTCTCAAAGTCTGTGGCCTTTCATGCCCTGCTCTCATGGTGACCTCAGTTTCGATACCCCTCCACTTCTGTGCTTGGGGTGAGTCCTGTCAATGTCGTCAGTATCGGCGGATTCGTCGGGGGCTGTTGTTTGAGGGGCGTGGTGGCGGTCTCCACTCTGGGGGGGACGCTCACTCAGTCTGGCTCCGCGACTAAGCCATTATTGTCGTTAGTAGGGGGCTTAGTAGGTGGTGTCCTAAGTACGTAAAATCAGAACAGGCACCACTGAACACCACCGAAGTGACTCAGCAGCAGTGCAGGGTCTCCTCTGGTGTGTGGCCTCCAGGCGACCTAACATCGATGGTTCCCTGTGGACTGCCGACGCTGGAACTGCGACGGATGAACCCGGGTGTGGCCGTGTATGGGGGAATCTAAATGAGCGGCGTGGGAGTAATGCCACTGAAACGGTGCAGATGATGGGGCAGCAAAAAAAAAAAAAAAAAAAAAAAAAAAAAGAGGCGCTACAGCGTTCGGACAAATCCATATACGCTACACCACATCAGCTGGGCAGATGCCTGACCAGCAGCATAACCCAACGCACTAAGTCAAGCCTTGAGTGCATGTATATATACCTTGTTTAATGAAGTAATCCGCGTGTGTGGGGTGGGTGGGTGCGGGTGTGTGCTGATTATCTGGTTGCGGTTTTCCGCAATTTATCTTTCTTCTTATCTTATCTGTCTATTATAATCAATGTGCAGTATAGTAGGCTATGTTTATAATTATATTCAAATAATGTTTCTTAATTCTTTCTGTTTTTACATTAAGAATACTAGTTATTACCTGCAGTGTGTGGATGTATGTATGAAACGGTGTATGTGATATTTTTTACATTTGTATCTTCATAATATTCGTAAAAAATGCTGTTGACTTTTACAGTTATGGTTCCCATGTTGTTTACGTGTCTGTGTTGTGATAATGTACCTGACCAAATTTCTCCAGTTGGAGATAATAAAGTTATTCTTATCTTCTTATCTTATCTTATCTTATCTATGTTAATTTATTTTGTGTTCCTGTCGCAGAGGATTTCTTCTACAGAATTTTGCCAGAGGACAACACTTTTAGTTGCCAGGGGTTCTTTTTCAGTGTGCCAAGCGCGTGCTGCACACGGGACCTACCTCGATTTATCGTGTTAAACTTGGGAGAAAGGGCGAGAGCGGGATTCGAACCCAGACCCGCACGGAATCTGTATTGGCAGTTGAGCTTCTTAATCATTCTACCACCTTCCTTCCTCTAAAACTCTCAATTTGTTTGAAACATGCATAGTTTGGATAGTTCGGAATCTAGAAATACCTCCTTTATTTGTTTATTTATTTATTTATTTATTTTACTTTTTTTTGTTGAAAAAAGATGAAAGGCACCATGGCCTGTAATGACCATCGCGGCAGTGAGTTCACGTTCACTGTATCTATGGCAAGGCATAGAAAGGCGGCGTCAAGTCCTTTCTCTCTGTGTCGCTTGAACCTTTCTCCAATCGGTCAGTTACCAATCTTTCACTGCGTGGAGAGAGGAGAGGACAATCGTGAATGAAAAAGAAAAGAAAAAAGAAAAAAAAAGGAACACAACACCATGCCGAAACGGGGCTTGAACCCTGATCACTGGTGAACACGGGCGCAATAGCCGAGTGGTTTAAGCACTGGACTTTCAATCTGAGGGTCCGGGGTTCGAATCACGGTAACAGCGCCTGGTGGGTAAAGGATGGAGATTTTTTCCGATCTCCCAGGTCAACATATGTGCAGACCTGCTAGTGCCTGAACCCCCTTCGTGTGTATACGCACGCAGAAGATCAAATACGCACGTTAAAGATCCTGTAATCCATGTCAGCGTTCGGTGGGTTATGAAGACACGAAAATACCCACCACGCATGAACCACAACAGAGTCATCGGGAAGTCGATGTTGGCCGTGTAACGGAAAGAAGAAGAACAAGTGGAGTGATGGCCTAGAGGTAACGCGTCTGCCTAGGAAGCGAGAGAATCTGAACGCGTTGGTTCGAATCACGGCTCGGCCGCCGATATTTTCTCCCCCTCCACTGGACCTTGGGTGGTGGTCTGGACGCTAGTCATTCGGATAAGACGATAAACCGAGGTCCCGTGTGTAGCATGCACTTAGCGCACGTAAAAGAACCCACGGCAACAAAAGGGTTATTCCTGGCAAAATTCTGTAGAAAAATCCACTTCGATAGGAAAAACAAATCAAACTGCACGCAGGAAAAAACACACAAAAAAATGGGTGGCGCTCTAGTGTTGCGACGCGCTCTCCCTGGGGAGAGCAGCCCGAATTTCACACATAGAAATCTGTTGTGATAAAAAGAAATACAAATGCAAATACAATTCAACGCCGAATGCCATGGTGACTCCTTCTGACTGTCTGTCTGTTTGCCCGTCTGTCTGTCTCTCTCTCTTTCTCTGTTTCCCCCATTTGTCTCTCTCTGTCTCTGTCTCTGTCTCTCTCTCTCTCTCTCTCTCTCTCCCATGTGACACTGGAGCCAATGACGCTCGGAACATACACTTATTCACGCTCGTATTTATTTACTTATTCATTTATTTGTAACCGTTTATTCATTTTTAGTTCATTAGATCACGACATATTCGTGCTAAACTCCGAAACATTCTGTCGAAGTTGTTGACGAACGTGTTTACAAAGAATATAGTTACAAATTACATGACATTCACCGGACCCCATCGCTAAACAAAGAAAAGGTCACCCTCACACACTGAAGGTCAGGGGCAAATCGGTCATTTACATCGTGGAAATAACGTCACAGAATGTTCGTACATTTGATGTCACAGTTTTTTTTCACAATCATGTTAATTGATTGAATGCATATACCGAAATTATAAATGGTTGGTTTTGTCCATTTTTGTCTGTTCGGTATTGGGGGATATTTCAAACTAAACTCTCTCTATTTCAGTCTCTCTGTCTCTGTTTCTGTCTCTGTCTGTCTGTCTGTCTGTATGTCTGTATGTATGTATGTATGTATGTATGTCTCTCTCTCTCTCTCTCTCTCTCTCTCTCTCTGCTCCCCTCTGTCTCTTTGTGTGTACCTCTTGTCTCTGTCTCTGTCTGTCTGTCTCCCCCCCCCCCCCCCTATCTCTGTTTTCTTGTGCTTTGTCTCTGTTTCTGTCTGTGTCTGTCTGTCTGTCTGCCTCTATCTCTGTTATCTGTCTCAGTCTCTGTCTGTCTGTCTGTCTCTCTCTCTGTGTCTGTCTGTCTCTGCTACCTGGAGAACATGCTTTAGCGAAAGAATTCAATGTTTAATTGAAGCGTGGACTGTTTAGACACGCAAGGTGTCGTAAGAGGAACTGGTTTTTAAATCTCGCTCTGTCTCGTTTTCTGTCTCGGGATCTGTCTCTCTCTCACTCACTGTCTCTCTCTTCCACTATCTCTCTCAGTGTGTGTGTGTGTGTGTGTGTGTGTGTGTGTGTGTGTGTGTGTGTGTGTGTGTGTGGTTGTGACTGTGTGTGTGGTTGTGCTATCAT
>NC_134902.1:34230504-34238004 GCF_041734735.1 Babylonia areolata | reverse complement strand
TCTTTAAAAAAAAACAAAAAAAAACTATCTCTCTCTCTCTCTCCCTCCCCCCCTCCGTGATCAATTGTTTGTTTTCCCACTGCAATGAGAAAGTCATTTACAGTTTAGTCTATTGTGAAGGACTGCGACTCTGAAATTAGGAGGGCAAGATTTACACTGGCTCTTAGTGTTGTAGCTTTGGGGGCTAGTCGACCTTTGGAAGCCATCCCACATGGCAGGCTGTCCTTAAACCCCCACCTTGGCCGAGAGAGTGGGCATGTATCTTGGGCAAGACACTCTCCACTATAATCAAATTCTAGCCCAGATAGGACAGCGGGTGCCTCCTCTGCTGTTCTGGATATCATAGTCGGAGACGAATGACTATCATACTTCTTCAATCACGAAGCACATTAATACCTGCCTGGGATGTGTCGATAGAGTAATCTTAGCACTAACTTTGCTTAGCGTCAAGAGCGAACTTCCTAGCCCCCACGGAAATTCCATTTTGTTTCAGTTTCATTTTCTCAAGGAGGCATCACTGCGTTCGCAAAAATCCACACGTGATACACCACACCTGCTAGGGAGATACCTGACCAGCAGCGTAACCCAACACACTTGGTCAGGCCCTGAGTGCACGCATAATGTTTATTTTGTCTACCTTTCAGATTATATTTTTATTCTACAGAATTTTGAGGCCATAAAAGGACAGCATTTTGTTGTTGTTGTTGCAACGGGTTCGTTTTCAGAGTGCTAAGTGCGTACGTTTGTCGTCTCATCCGAACGACCAGTTGCTCAGTTTGATTTTTTCAGTCAATCGTGGGAGAAAGAGCGAGAGCGGGATTCGAACCCAGACACGCACGGACTCTGCATTAGCAGATGAGCGTCTTAAGTCTTAACGATTTTACAACCTTCCTTGGAGCTCGGAAAAAAAAGGCGAGAGCTGGAATCGAACCCAGTCCCTCAAAGAGTGAATTGGCAGATGAGCATCTTAACCATTCCGCTACCTTCCTCCCAAATACTCAGGAAAAAGTACTGTACACTTAGCAAACATTGTGCTGCTAAGATTGCTCAGGGCTGGGTAACATAAACGATCTTATCAGCGCAGAGCTGGCTTTCCGAAATAAGTTAACAATATTCCTATAGCCGTTCCTGAATAAGTGTGGACAAAGAACAATTCTTAACGCTGAACATACTGTCCGTCTCTCATTCCGTCCGTCCCTCTCTCTCCATCGGTCTGTCTCTCTGTCTCTGTCTCTCTCTCTCTTTCTCTCTCTACCCCCACCCCCCTCACAATCTCTCTCTTTCTTTCCACCCATTTCTCCCCTTTTCCCTCCATCTCTTCGTCCCTCTGTCTCTCTGTCTCTGTCTCTCTCTCTCTTTCTCTCTCTACCCCCACCCCCCTCACTCTCTCTCTTTCTTTCCACCCATTTCTCCCCCTTTTTCCCTCCATCTCTTCGTCCCTCTGTCTCTGTCTGTGCCCTCTCTCTAGAAAGAACCTGTTTTATTTCAATATTTGCTTTCATTATTTCCTTCGTTTATTATAATTGTTTGTTATACAATGAAAATAATATCACGTTGATGCATTCACCCATGTCATAAAGACCTCATGGCCAATGACATTAAAGTGTCAAACCATCTGTGTGTGTGTGTTTGTGTGTGTGTGTGTGTGTGTGTGTGTGTGTGTGTGTGTGTGTGTGTGTGTGTGTGTGTGTGTGTGTGTGTGTGTGTGTATCTTCAACTCCGTGAACCTGTTTCTGTCACTGATAGTCCGTCAGTCTGTTTGTCTGCTGTCTCAACTCTGGGCCAGTATCCTGCGTTTGACCAAATTTGTCTTCGGGAAGAAATCAATGATGTGATGCCAAGACAGTCTGCCTAGCGAAAAGCAGAAAGCTGGGCGCCAATATTGCGTAGCAGATGGGACCGGGAGCGTCAGAGGTGTGTGTGTGTGTGTGTGTGTGTGTGTGTGTGTGTGTGTGTGTGTGTGTGTGTGTGTGTGTGTGTGTGTGTGTGTGTGTGTGTGTGTGTGTGTGTGTGTGTGTTCGTTGGTTCGTTCTTTAGTTTAGCGTATTTTCACTATCAGAGGTATTAGACGATTAGAAAAAAAAAAGGGGGGTGGGGGGTGTACTACTACGACTACTACTACAACGACCGCAATCTTCTCCATCAGCGGAGACACGCTCCCATCCGCAACAAACAAACTACCTCACCACTCTCCACCACCTCTCCATCCCAACCCCAACCCCCCTCCACCCACCCCTTCCCTTTCGCCCTTTTTCCATTGAAGGCAGCTAGTACTGAGAAAACAGTGCTGGCTCCATCTGACCATTGATTGCAGGGAAGGGCAGGGCAGTTAGACGTAAACCTGAGGGAGACGGCACCAAGGGAGGTAAGGGGGTGGTGTGTCCGTGTAGGTATGTATGTATGTATGTATGGGCGGCTGACTGACTGTATAGATGGGCAATGTCTGTCCTACTACTACTACTACTACAAGAACTGGTCGCCCAGATTTGTTCAAGGTGGGAAAAGAAAAAAAAAGAAATATTCACCTCTACAGATGCCGAGGGAACAACCGCGTCGAAAAGAATTTTTTTCCCCCGTATGACTGACTGGTATAGCATCGTAGTAAAGAGAGTGAACGGAGAGAGAGAGAGAGAGAGAGAGAGAGAGAGAGAGAGAGAGAGAGAGAGAGAGAGAGAGAGAGAGAGAAATAAAAAGAGACAGATAATTCTTCACACAGAACAATTCTCTTATAACGTTCGCTACCAACTGTCAGAGAGAGAAGACAGAGAGACAGACATAGAGAGACATAGAGGAACAGAGACACAGAAAGATACACAGACAGGACAGAGAGAGGAGGGGGAAGACAGAGAGAGAGAAAGGGGGGAGAGAGTAGACAGAGGAAGACACACACACACACACAGAAGGGGAGAGAGAGGAGGGGGAAGACAGAGCGAGAGAGAGAGGACGGGGAAGACAGAGAGAGAGAGAGAGAGAGAGAGAGAGAGAGGATGGGGAAGACAGAGAGAGAGAGAGAGAGAGAGAGAGGATGGGGAAGACAGAGAGAGAGAGAGAGAGAGAGGACGGGGAAGACAGAGAGAGAGAGAGAGAGAGGATGGGGAAGACAGAGCGAGAGAGAGAGAGAGGAGGGGGAAGACAGAGAGAGAGAGAGAGGAGGGGGAAGACAGAGAAAGAGAGAGAGAGAGGAGGGGGAAGACAGAGAGAGAGAGAGAGAGAGAGGAGGGGGAAGACAGAGAGAGAGAGAGAGGAGGGGGAAGACAGAGAGAGAGAGAGGAGGGGGAAGACAGAGAGAGAGAGAGAGAGAGAGGAGGGGGAAGACAGAGAGAGAGAGAGAGAGAGAGGAGGGGGAAGACAGAGAGAGAGAGAGAGAGGAGGGGGAAGACAGAGTGAGAGAGAGAGAGAGAGAGGAGGGGGAAGACAGAGAGAGAGAGGAGGGGGAAGACAGAGAGAGAGAGAGAGGAGGGGGAAGACAGAGCGAGAGAGAGAGAGAGAGAGAGAGGAGGGGGAAGACAGAGAGAGAGAGAGGAGGGGGAAGACAGAGTGAGAGAGAGAGAGAGAGGAGGGGGAAGACAGAGAGAGAGAGGAGGGGGAAGACAGAGCGAGAGAGAGAGAGAGAGAGAGGAGGGGGAAGACAGAGAGAGAGAGAGAGAGAGGAGGGGGAAGACAGAGCGAGAGAGAGAGAGAGAGGAGGGGGAAGACAGAGAGAGAGAGAGAGAGAGAGACGAGGGGGAAGACAGAGTGAGAGAGAGAGAGAGGAGGGGGAAGACAGAGAGAGAGAGAGAGAGAGGAGGGGGAAGACAGAGCGAGAGAGAGAGAAAGAGGAGGGGGAAGACAGAGAGAGAGAGAGAGAGAGAGAGAGAGGAGGGGGAAGACAGAGAGAGAGAGAGAGAGAGAGACGAGGGGGAAGACAGAGTGAGAGAGAGAGAGAGGAGGGGGAAGACAGAGAGAGAGAGAGAGAGAGGAGGGGGAAGACAGAGCGAGAGAGAGAGAGAGAGGAGGGGGAAGACAGAGTGAGAGAGAGAGAGGAGGGGGAAGACAGAGCGAGAGAGAGAGAGAGAGGAGGGGGAAGACAGAGAGAGAGAGAGACGAGGGGGAAGACAGAGTGAGAGAGAGAGAGAGGAGGGGGAAGACAGAGAGAGAGAGAGAGAGGAGGGGGAAGACAGAGCGAGAGAGAGAGAAAGAGGAGGGGGAAGACAGAGCGAGAGAGAGAGAGAGAGAGAGGAGGGGGAAGACAGAGAGAGAGAGAGAGAGAGGGAGGGGGAAGACAGAGAGAGAGAGAGAGAGAGAGAGAGAGAGAGAGGAGGGGGAAGACAGAGAGAGAGAGAGAGAGAGACGAGGGGGAAGACAGAGTGAGAGAGAGAGAGAGGAGGGGGAAGACAGAGCGAGAGAGAGAGAGAGAGGAGGGGGAAGACACAGAGAGAGAGAGAGAGAGAGGAGGGGGAAGACAGAGCGAGAGAGAGAGAGAGAGGAGGGGGAAGACAGAGCGAGAGAGAGAGAGAGAGGAGGGGGAAGACACAGAGAGAGAGAGAGAGAGAGGAGGGGGAAGACAGAGCGAGAGAGAGAGAGAGAGGAGGGGGAAGACAGAGTGAGAGAGAGAGAGAGAGGAGGGGGAAGACAGAGAGAGAGAGAGAGAGAGAGAGAGAGAGAGAGGAGGGGGAAGACAGAGCGAGAGAGAGAGAGAGAGGAGGGGGAAGACAGAGTGAGAGAGAGAGAGAGAGAGAGACGAGGGGGAAGACAGAGAGAGAGAGAGAGAGAGAGAGAGAGACGAGGGGGAAGACAGAGAGAGAGAGAGAGAGAGAGAGAGACGAGGGGGAAGACAGAGTGAGAGAGAGAGAGAGGAGGGGGAAGACAGAGAGAGAGAGAGAGAGAGAGACGAGGGGGAAGACAGAGTGAGAGAGAGAGAGAGGAGGGGGAAGACAGAGAGAGAGAGAGAGGAGGGGGAAGACAGAGCGAGAGAGAGAGAGAGAGGAGGGGGAAGACAGAGCGAGAGAGAGAGAGAGAGAGAGAGGAGGGGGAAGACAGAGCGAGAGAGAGAGAGAGAGAGGAGGGGGAAGACACAGAGAGAGAGAGAGAGGAGGGGGAAGACAGAGCGAGAGAGAGAGAGAGAGGAGGGGGAAGACAGAGCGAGAGAGAGAGAGAGAGGAGGGGGAAGACAGAGCGAGAGAGAGAGAGAGAGGAGGGGGAAGACACAGAGAGAGAGAGAGAGGAGGGGGAAGACAGAGCGAGAGAGAGAGAGAGAGGAGGGGAAGACAGAGCGAGAGAGAGAGAGAGAGGAGGGGGAAGACACAGAGAGAGAGAGAGAGGAGGGGGAAGACAGAGAGAGAGAGAGAGAGAGGAGGGGGAAGACACAGAGAGAGAGAGAGAGGAGGGGGAAGACAGAGCGAGAGAGAGAGAGAGAGAGAGAGAGAGAGAGAGAGAGGAGGGGGAAGACAGACAGAGAGAGAGAGAGAGAGAGAGAGAGAGAGAGAGGAAGACAGAGCGAGAGAGAGAGAGAGAGGAGGGGGAAGACACGGAGAGAGAGAGAGGAGGGGGAAGACAGAGAGAGAGAGAGAGAGAGAGAGAGAGAGAGAGAGAGAGAGAGAGATTTTTCACTATTTTGGATAAGACCATTTCTGCCATCTACAATCAATGAAACGTTGGCGAAAAGCACAAATGAATGACTGAATGCTGCCAACACCTTGGTTAAAACAAACCAAACCAAAACCCATGCTCAAACAAACAGTGGCGTAACTTTGTTACCCAATTTAATTTGCCTCTAGTATCTAAATCAAACAGCTTTACGAGGTAATCTGTTGACATCCATGTGTAACAACCTTAACCAATAACGAATACATTTAACTGTAGCAGCTATATACATCGGGTACCGGTTTATTTCTCCATAAAGTAAATCATTAGGAGTTTGCCTCTCTACACCAAAGAATTTCTTCAAAGCAAAAGAATGAACTGATTCACAATGAATAGCGGATCTATCTAGGCCCCACAACTCCAAACCGTATAACACAACTGACAGAACATGTGCATCAAAAAGCCTAATAAATAAATCAAAAGAAGTATTATTGAATATATGTAACTTTTTCATAATACAGATTAAAGCATTTTAGCCCTACTTGCTAAATCTTTGCAAGCGCCAACAAAACTCAAACGTGTGGAGAAAAATATTCCTTTTTTGTGTGTTTTTTTTGTTTTGTTTTAATGTTAACAGCTGGCATCAATATATCGCCTTACAAACATTTTTCCCTGCTACCCAGATATCCACCATTACGAAATACTATGATATTACTTTTAGTCATGTTAACATTTGAATTTCATAATGGTGGTTATCTGGGTAACAGGGAAAGATGGTTGTATGGTGATATAGTGATGTAGGCCGCTCGTTGTTGTTGCGTTACCAGCAAGTCTGTCAGCTCGCTCATTTCCCTTAACACCTGCATGTCCCGGGCAGTATGACCGTGTAAGTTTTTTGTTTTGTTTTTTTAATCTGAAAAATGCGCATTGCCTCATGCCACTCTGGGCTTCCCATTCCACTTTCAATTTTCTGTATGAGGTTCATTGAGTCCGTTAGAATCATGGCATGTTGGTTTCGAGGCATGTTTTGAACAAAAATGATTAAAATGACTGCTATTAAACGTTTGTCAGAATGTCAAATGAAAGTGCCAAGTTTTGTGAATAAAAAATATAAATATAAAGGTATATTTATTGCGCAAATATTTCGGCATTTTTCTTTATCTTTAGTGCCCATCCCAGAGGTGCAATATTGTTTTAAACAGGATGACTGGAGCGAACTAAATTGTTCTTATTTTCATGCCAAATTTGGTGCCAACTGACAAAGAATTTCCAGAGAAATTGACAATGTTAAAGTTTACCGCGGACACACAGACTGACACACAGGCACAGACACACAGACACACACACAGACACACACACACACACACACACACACACACACAACCGAACAACCGGGTTATAACATAGACTCACTTTGTTTACACAAGTGAGTCAAAAAACCGAATGGATTTAGCAGAACATTGGGCTGGGAGAAACTGTGTGGATAAATAGCTGTCTGTTCTTACAGATTTTATCTACGCTGTTTACAGTCTGATGAAGGGATCTTGACACTCGATGATGATGTTTAATTCCTGCTTCAGTGCACGCCCTTAAATCAGGAGGCAGGTGTTCAAAAACAACACACACAGACACACACAGACACACACACACACGCACAGTGATATTAGACACAGACACACACAAACAGACAGACAGACATACACACACACACACACATACAAACACACACACACAACACAACACACACACAACACACACACACACACACACACACACACACACCCGAACAACCGGGTTATAACATAGACTCACTTTGTGTGTGTCTGTGTGTCTGTGTGTGTCTAATATCACTTAAAGTGGAAGACGTTAAACTGAAGACGACTACTACTACTACTACTACTACACACACACACACACACACACACACACACACACACA
>NC_134902.1:34215504-34218004 GCF_041734735.1 Babylonia areolata | reverse complement strand
TCCTTCTTTCTTTCTCCTCTCTTCTTTCTCTCTGACTCCTGCTTCGTCTTCTTCTTCTTTCAGGATGCCTGTTCCACGCTTTGACACTGTTTTGACGTCACTATGACATCATACAAACACCCACCCCCGCAGGGTGAAAAAAAAAAAACAATGACGTCGTGGAAGCGGATCACAGCACAACACGACGACGTCACTGTGACGTAGACGTGAGTAACACTGTACAGTGACGTTGGTATAGAGAGACTTTGAAGAAAAAAAAAAAACAAAAAAAAAACACCCGTAACACACACACACACAGAAAAAGTGACGTCAGAAATGGTAGGGTTTGGTAGGGAAGAGTAGTGAAGTCAATTCGCTTTTCTTCTTCTTCTTCTCCTTGGTTTGTGGTTCTTCCCTCCTTTGAAATAAATGTCAGACAGATCCAAACAAAAACTCCAGGGCTGAGTGGCAGCACAAGGGACAGAGCACTTAATTAGCCTGGATTCAAAGACGAGTTGAAATTAACCGATGGCTTGGTGACTGACGTATGTCATCTACTCCTGAAGTCTGGCTGGAAACAGGAGACAACAGCTGTTTGTCTTGGCTGACCCCCCCACTGCCCCCCCCCCCCCCCACCTCCGTTCCCCGGCCTCCCCTCCTTCCTCCACAACCCCCTGACCTTCTCCCTTGTCACACACACACACACACACACACACACACACACACACACACACGCACACACATCACGCTGTTTTGTTGTGTTTTTTTGGTTTTTTTCCCCAGTGATGTTTTGCTCAGTTGCACTTTTCCTGTTTGATTAAACCCCTTATTTTATTTATTTATTTTTTTTCTTCTAACTTTTAATTTGTTGTTGCTGTTTCTTTTGTTTTCCAATGATGGTTTGTTTATCTATATTTTGATACAGATACGTAAATCAAAATATACAGGGACAGAAGGTCCTTCAAACAGCCACGCTATCATTTCAGAAAATTGGAATAAAATAAATCGAACAAACAAAGAACAACATCTTGCTATGGACAAAGAAAAAAACAACAACAGCTATTTTCATATATCACTTAATCAGTTCAAAATTTGGAGAGAAAAAAGTATCATTTCATATATGCTTCCCTAACACTTGACCAAGTCGATGCAGAAGCACAAAGAATTATATATATGGTGCATGTTTGTTTGTCGTATCTCGATCTACATTTACACAGGTTAATCTAGTATTTCTCAAATACATACTCTAACTAATGTGCTTTTATCTAATGAATATGTGTGTTCTTTCGCTTACATAAAACGTCAAGTCGCTTTTCGTTGTTTTGTATGTTTTAGAACATCAAATATTTGTTCACAAGAAAAATACCTGGAACAGTAAATAAATAAAGACGATAACAGTTTGGAGGTTTATATAAGGGTTGAATTTTTTGCGAAAGTACTAATACTGATTATAGGATCACGCAGTACGCATATAATCGAACATATTTATATTAAAAAAAAAAAAAGAAGAACAACAACAACAAGAGGGACATGCTTCTTTCGCAGCTTTTCCAGGCATAAAGGCCTTAACAAACGATGTATGAAAACTCTGTGACCTTTCTACGGCCATCGCAGCGAAGACCTCATAATATCCACGCGCTGTGTTCAGGGACTCGGCACTGGAAGGCGGAGGAAACCAATCATGTCCTTCCTTCATTAGAACCCTTCCCCCCACCCCCACCCCCCCCCCCCCCCCCCCCCACCCCCCTAACCGAAATCAGGTGACCCATTGACACCCGGGGAAGGGGTGAGGAAAACTGGAATAAAGTACCTTTCCCAAAACGATCACAACACCACGCTAAACCAGACCTCGAACCCTGAAGACTGATGATCACTGAATCTCATATGTTCAATGAGACTGACCAAAAAAAAAAAAAAAAAAAAAAAAAGGTCATTTGGTTCGTGTTGAATAATAAACAGGAAAATGATAATAGATGTATTTGTTGTTTGGTTGTTTGTTGTTTTTGCTTTTTTTTTTTTTTTTATCTTCTTCTTCGCTATTTCATACAAGTTAAACACAGACACACAAACCAAAATGAAACAAAAATGGAACAAAGCAAACCGAAATAAAACAAAACAAAACAAAGCAAAACAAAACAAAGCAAAACCACGCAAAAAAACAAAACCAAATACAAATCAGATGAAATGTGCTGCTGCGGCGCTGAAAGTTCACTACAAACACGACAAATCGATTGGTTTGGCAGTCCGTAGAAAGTGGTAATAGCGAGGCAACCTGCATCATGCCTTGTCTTGTAAGATTCTGAGTGGTAAACGAGAGAATCTGAGCGCGCTGGTTCGAATCACGGCTCAGCCGCCGATATTTTCTCCCCCTCCACTAGACCTTGAGTGGTGGTCTGGACGCTAGTCATTCGGATGAGACGATAAACCGAGGTCCCGTGTGCAGCATGCACTTAGCGCACGTAAAAGAACCCACGGCAACAAAAGGGTTGTTCCTGGCAAAATTCTGTAGAAAAATCCACAT
>NC_134902.1:34150504-34168004 GCF_041734735.1 Babylonia areolata | reverse complement strand
TCTCTCTCTCTCTCTCTCTCTCTCTCTCTCTCTCTCCTCCTCCTTATCCTTCTCTGTCTTTGAATCTCTATATTTCTTCCTTTCTCTCTTCGTGCATGCCTACATCCGTGTTTATGTATGTGCGTGCGTGCGTGCGTGCTTGCGGGTATGTATGTATGTATGTATATGCGTGCGTGCTTGCGTGTATGTATGTATGTATGTATAGATAGGCACTTACCTACGTATGTTTGTCTGTCACACACACACACACACACACACACACATATATATATATATATATATATATATATATATATATATATATATATATATACTGTCACAATATCTAACTTGTCAGCCACAGATGTACTTTGAAATAATCCAACATCAGTAAAAGATGTACTAATAAAAAAAAGAAAAACAAAAAAAAAAAACCCACATCATGTTTTTACTCTTGGTCTTGGAACTCATTCAGCCAAAACAAATCTCCCCGGAACCAGACAGACAGTCTAATTTATTTCGTCAGCTAGTCAGCAAATGTCATTCCCTCCATTGCAAACACACACACACACACACACACACACACACACACACAACACAAAAAAAACTAACAAGCAAAAAATCACTAGAAAAAAAAAATATAATGCCTGATGTATTGCCTTTGCTTCTTGCTAAGGAGATTCTGCGCTGGACTGTGATCGGGTAAGAGGGTTGTTACTAGGTAGATGTCAAGATGTCACGGTCTGATTGTTTTGTGGGGCTTTTCTTTTTCTTTTTTTCTTTTTTTTTCTTTTTTTTTTTTCTTTTTCTTTTTTTTTTTTTTTTTTTTTTTTTTTTAAAGAAATTGCTTTGCGTCTAGCTTCTTTATGGGAGATAACCAGGTGGTGTTCCGGTGGAATTTTGTGAGCACATCTTCGATGCAGGTATTGAGGTGCCTCATTTCGGGGGAGGGGGCGGGGGGGGGGGGGGGGGGGCGGGGCTCGGTGGGGGGGGGGGGGGGAGTTTAAAAGGAGATAATTACAATTGTCCAACTTCATAAGGACAAAATCAAAATCGAGGAAGCGTTTGTGTATCGTGTCAATGACCCAAGAAAGGTCACGGACAATGCTGGTACCATGAAGCTCGAAGCTTGTACACATACGATCCCTTCCTCTTGTTCTCTGGCTTTCATTGTGTATATGGGCTTATGTATACAGGTACGTGGGTTTATGTGCATACTTGTATACTATATGTGTGTATATACACACATATACAGTGTGTGTGTGTGTGTGTGTGTGTGTGTGTGTGTGTGTGTGCGTATGTCGTTTTTGCAATTTCCTCATAACACGAGTGAATGTGAATATGGGAGATACGATTTGCATGTATTTGTAAATGCGATTTCTTCTTACTGCAAAATATGGTGAACTTACTGTAAGTTGACGACCCCTTCAAATGGGGCTTTAGCCATATTGAATACGATTCTGATTCTGGTTAAATGTATACAGCAAGATTTTAATTTTTTTTTATTTTCATAAAAGGACAGAAAGAATCACCAGCAAATAGTATGTGGAATGAGAAATGGAAGATGTCATTCGATACTTACAATTACCGCACGCATGCATGCGTGTGTGTGTGTGTGTGTGTGTGTGTGTGTGTGTGTGTGTGTGTGTGTGTGTGTGTATGTGTGGTGTTCTCCTTTTTCCACTTCCTCTTTTCTTTGTCCACATCAGAGCGACGGGCGCAATAGCCGAGTGGTTAAAGCGTTGGACTGTCAATCTGAGGGTCCCGGGTTCGAATCACGGTGACGGCGCCTGGTGGGTAAAGGGTGGAGATTTTTCCGATCTCCCAGGTCAACATATGTGCAGACCTGCTAGTGCCTGAACCCCCTTCGTGTGTATATGCAAGCAGAAGATCAAATACGCACGTTAAAGATCCTGTAATCCATGTCAGCGTTCGGTGGGTTATGGAAACAAGAACATACCCAGCATGCACACCCCCGAAAACGGAGTATGGCTGCCTACATGGCGGGGTAAAAACGGTCATACACGTAAAAGCCCACTCGTGTGCATACGAGTGAACGCAGAAGAAGAAGAAGAAGAGTCCACATCAGAGCACTCGGCCAGCCATTAACACTGCCAAAAACAGAGAAAGTACTTCCAGCCACCAATCAACCAATCAGAAAAAAAAGCGTTTCTGCCCATCACGACCAATTGAGTGAGAGGATGGGAAGATGGATGACGTCCGCCATTGCCCTTGGGCCAAAAATATCCCACTTGAGGGCAGTGATTGGTTTAGAGGGCAATTTTCGTACTGATGTGATTGTCTGAGCCGGTGGGACTGCGGAGATGTCTGTTACGGGTCGGAGGGGGAAGGCGTGGAAGAGTGTCAGGTGCTGCAAGGGAGAGTTCACGTGGGCAAGGTTTTGGTCAAAACTACCGTCCCTGAGTCTGGGCTTTTAACTCTCTCCATACGAACGGCGAAAGAGACGACGTTAACAGCGTTTCACCCCAATTACCATCATCAAAATATTGCAAGCGGAAGGCTCTTATACTGAAGAGGTGAATGTTGACAAAAAATACCACAGTTCTGACGACGGAAGCTAAAGGTTGGGTCATTCAGACACCCACTGGACATCCGAGGGGCCTGTGTAGAGGAGAAAAGAGGACTGGTCGTACTGAGTGAGTTAACCTTCGCTGGCTGTCGCTTTTGACTACACACGGAACTCATGTGGGTCGTCCACGACCCATACCTTTAAAAAGACAAAAACCTGTATATGTCTCCAAAGCTTATAACAAAATATAGAAAAGGAAAACATATCGTAACAACTGATTATACACACACATGCGCTCGCACACGCACACACACAAACACATAAACTCAGAAGAAACACATGCTCACGCATTCACACACACGCACATACAGACAGACAGACAGACAGACAGACACACACACACACACACACACACACACACACACACACACACACACACACACACACACTCACTCACATTTTTAAAGGATATTCAAAATTCGAATAACACAGGACATATTCCCAGTCAGGTGATGCTGACAGATGATGAATATATACAAACAAGATTGGGAAAATTTGTTTATGAATGCTGCTGCAGTTTACTGCATTAACTGATTGATTGTGTGTTTTTCATTCATTCATTCATTTACCATTGCACTTGTGTCTTATAAACCTTACGGTTTCATGACAATAAAATCTATTCTATGCTATTCTATTCACACTCACACACACGCACACACAACTGATCACATACACAAACGCATAACATCATATGCACATACATACAAACCCTACTTATGCACATGGAGATAGATAGATATAGAGAGGGAGAGAGAGACTGAGACACAGAGAGAGAGAGACACACACACACACACACACACACACACACACACACACACACACACACACACACACACACACACACACACAAACAGAGAGAGGGGGGGGGGCTCATAGCATCCTATACACGCACAATCAAAGATATTCAGTCACACAGGTACATGCTGTTAGAGAAAGGGATGGAAGAGGGTTATAGCTGAAGACAGGCGAAAGGGACGGGGCTGGGGGGTGGGGTGGAGGGGGGGCGGGGGGGTAGTGGGAGAATAGTGGGGTAGTGAGGCTATTGGAAGTAAAACTTTTCTTTATTTTCCTTCACTAATTGCAAATTAAACCTTCTGAAATCACTATTAAAAAGGTATGGGTCGTGCATGACCCACACGAGCTTTCGAGGGGTGACCACGTTTTTTCCTCTTTAAAGTGCATGGGTTATACACGACTCACACAAGAGACCGTGTGTAGTTAAAACGCCACCTTTAATTACTCATTAGCTAATTAATGAACTTTTTAATATATTTTTGGGGGCAAAAGTTGGCCTTTTAGGTGTAGCAACTATTTCTGAAATTTCGTAGAAAAAATATTAAGAACTGGCCGAGATGTTTGCGTTTTTTGTACAGTTCTGGGTCGTGTACGGCCTACGATAGCCAGCGGAGGTCAATTGTGTTATTTTGATATTTATCGCTTATGACTGCAGTGCGATGTCCTAAACAGATTAGTCAATGCTACTACTACTACTACTACTACTACTACTACTAATGCTGCTGCTGCTGCTAATAATAATAATAATGTTAATAATAATAATAATAATAATAATAATAATAATAAAAATGATAATGTAGCCGTGTTGTTATGAATCGAGCGGTACCTTTATAACGGGGACGGTACAACAGAATTACTGATTTACTGCATCAAAGGATAGAAAAGATCCACGCACAGGCCAGTAACATGTAGAGGCCAGTAGAGCAAAAAAAAAAAAAAAAAAAAAAAAAAAAAACGCTCGCTCGCGCGCGCGCGCATATGTGTGTGTGTGTGTGTGTGTGTGTGTGTGTGTGTGTGTGTTTATGTGTGCAAAAGACGAAGGAGGGTGTTCCTTTTGTAAAGTAATTTATCGATTTTGTTTTGGATAGCTCAACTGAAGGAAATAATTATCAAAACTATTGATGTTAGCTGCGGGGTTAATGCACATAAACGGTTTTTTTTTTTTTTTTTTTTTTTTTCTAACAACACATCTTACAGCGTTTGTGCGACAGGCGATGCTGGAAATAATGCAACAAACTTGGAGCTCACAGTGTTCTCTTTCTAAGTAATATGAACATTGGAAGCAAACCCGGTGGCAGACTATGTGAAGAATATCCACGGCCAATAGGCCAATACATAGTTGACAGACTAGCTTAAAAAAAAAAAAAAAAAAAAAAAAAAAAAAGACCACTGGGGATTCACTTTCAAGATATACCACACACACACACACACACACACACACACACACAGAGACAGACAGACAGACAGACAGACAGAGAGGAAGACAGACAAAGAGAAAGAATCTAGATACCATGCAGTGTTCTACGCGAACATTTTCTGTGTATGTGTACACTGTATTATATAATATCCCTATGAATATTACATATTTGCCATCAAAAAAAGTCTATTCCCTTTTTAAATATATATGTGCCTCATTTATCAGAGATATAATTGCAACAGCTATATACAATATGTGCGTCTTATGATTATCAGTTGTTTTTTTTCTCCAAAAATCTAGATTCTTCAATGGATGGAGGGGAGGGACTGGGAGAGGAGGCAGAATTTTCCTTTTTTGAATATTAGTTGTATTCGTGTGTCTGTGACTGGAATACGCCATATTTTGACTGCGAGCTGGCCATGGAGATTCATAGCGGCAACCCTAGTGTGTCACTGGAGGCTACGTGTATTTGAACAGATTTATAACATAATTGGAATCATCGCATTGACGGAGCTCTACATCAACAGTTCCACACAGGTTAATTGTGGACGGATTGGATCCAGTTAACGTTGTACAGGTGTCTCATAAACCTTAACGTTTCACGACATCAAAAGTTTGTTCTATTGTTACCCAGTGGAGGACGGCGGCAGTGTGATTCATATTCATTTGTCATGAAAACCGTGAATGAAAGGTTTATAGTCATAACAATAAAGTGTGTGTGTGTGTGTGTGTGTGTGTGTGTGTGTGTGTGTGTGTGTGTACGTGTACGTGTGTGTGTGTGTGTGTGTGTGTGTGTGTGTGTGTGTGTGTGTGTGTGTGTGTGTGTGTGTGTGTGTGTGTTCTTTGTCTCTTATCTTGCTCTTTGATTTTTTAGTGGAGATAGCTTGCTTCAATACCCTCTTTTTCTTTCTTGTTTCTCTTCTCAGTTTCTTCTTTCTTCCATGTTTATTATTCATAATTTAAAGTTCCATTCATCCTTTCACTCTGATTGCTTACGGAGGACTGCTATCAAATGATACTTCAACGCCCAACAGAAAACATTCAAGTATTCAACACAATAACGTAATAAGAAAACGCAAATATGTTTCAAACAACAATTAGCATTTGAATAAACCACTTGTGCAAATTTGATAAACGTACTTATAGCTAAGCAATTTCATATGCTTCCTATGAACAAAAAACAAAAATAAAAACCAAAACCAAAAATGAAAACCGACTTCGGAGACAAATATTTTTTCTTGCACACGCTTGTTTCGGAAATCGTTATACTTTATGAAATAGAACTCATCCCCAATCACAGCCATATTACAAACCTTGCATAACCGCAACTCTCGTGGGGTGCTACTACGTCTCCCTCTTTCTATTTCCAACTCAAGATTACTGAGCACAATTCATCAAAAGCAATCAATGTACATCAAAGAATGTTCAAACATAATGTCAATCAAAACAGGTGTTCCATATCGAAAATTTTAACTGCAAACAAGACAACAGTTTTATCCAAGCAATAAGTGCATTGATTACTTTCCAGATTTGAATAAAAGCCCATTGGTAATAATTATTGTGTAAAATAAATTCCTCGCAGTTCACATACCCTTCATTCTAAGGTGGTTAATCTTGGCACCCTTCAAATATAAATGTATTTCAGATAAAAAGTGGGAGGTGGGGGGGGGGGGTAAAAATGGCCCAGAGGATATAAACCGGCCTAGGCCAAACAATAACCCGGGCATAATGTAGCCCAGGCTAGTTTATACGGGGGTACATTCTGGCATAGGCCAGTTTAAACGGGGGTATATTCTGGCCTAGGCCAGTTCATATGGGGATAAACTCTGGACAGGGTAAGATCTGGCCTGTTACACCGGTTTACACGTCTTGTGAGTGGCTTCTAAACCCTACGTTTTCATGACATTAAAACATTTAATTCTATTCTATTCTTCTTCCCCCCCGTCCCCCCGTCCCCCCAGTGCCAGTAGCTGTAACTTGGCTCAAAAGCAGGCGGTCCGGAGGCCGAAGGCTGAGGGCTGTGTGTGACAGGCGCCAGGGCAGAGGACGGCAGGTGTTGTCAAGGGTTGGTCCTTTTGCACCGCATGGTGTGTCACATGAGCGTTTCCCTGGAGCCAGGCCGCTTGTCGTCACACAGCGTGGAGCCGTGGGGTGAGAGAGGCGTGACAGCACGCTCTCTCCTGAAGCAGAACGGGAGGAGGGGGTAGATGTGTGGATCGTGACAAGGTAAAGACATCAAGTAGAGACTAGCGAACTGAGACCAGCGAACTGATCACACACCCGCACACAAATTGATCAGCGACAACTAAGCACGTATTTAGTACGCCGCACATACGCCAACACGCACGCGTACCCTCTCTCTCTCTCTCTCTCTCTCTCTCTCTCTCTCTCTCCGCACACACACACACACACACAACACACACACACACACACGCAAGCACGCACGCACGCACACACAAATACACACACTTGGGGGTGGGGGAGGTATTTACTTACTAAGGGGTTAGGGGGTATGTGCTTACTTGGGGGTATTTACTTACTTGGGTCTTTTCAACCGGCATACGACGGCAGTGGTGGCGACGACAACGACAAGACCAACGATACTGCCGATGGTGGCTGCGATAATGACGCCCTCCTTTGAGTCCGGCGGTTTGCTGGGCTCGGTTTCATCCGGACCTGTTTGTCTGTCGTCTGCAGTCAGGGCGAACATCGGGTTAGCCGTCAGTCTCAGACTGATTATTATGATGATGTTTTTATTAATAGTTCAGACACATGCCGTCCCAACAAAGCAGTAAGATTGTAATTTCTGGCATTATTTCGATCACATGGGGAAAAAAAGTACGATACAATACGCATATTCTGGCGGCTATGCGCATTCAAACACAAAATACACACATACACGCGCGCGCGTGCGCACATACGCACACACACACACACGCACACATGTGCACGCGCACTATCCAGCAATCACAGTTTCAGACCAAACTAACTCCTCCCCCCCCCCCCTGCCATTGAAGGGCTTTGTGAACAACAACCAAGTGGTCACGAATGTCCAAAGGCATGCAACAGCAAAGAATGTGGTTCGAACTCGAACTATTTAAATGACAAGGCCATTCTGCCCGAGCTGAGAAGGAATGCAGGGAGGCTGGGTGGTGGTGGTGGTGGATTGGCGTGTGGAGGGAAGGGCTCAACAGAACAACACATGGTAATGACAGAACATTTGGGAGAATGTGCAGGTGACTGTGTTTGTAAAGTAACTGGACTTTGGTCTCTGACTGAAGGTATATGCGATACCACTACCATTACGACTACTATTAGTAGTAACAATAAAATTGAGATTAGTAACAGTAGTAGTAGTAGTAGAAGTAGCAGTAAGAAGAAGAAGTAAAACAACAACAGCAACAACTTTCAAACAGTGCTCATACCAGAACTACTCACAGACACACTGGGAGAGGTCAGAGGCCCCTGTGGTGTCCCAGGTTTTGCCCGGGGGGCAAGGTTTGCAGGAGGTGGAGGCTGGCTGGTCCTGGTACTGGCCCTCCGGACACACCCGGCACTTCCCCCCTTCTTCAAAAAACCCTGGTGGGCAGTCCACTGGAACACACATCACAACACTGTGTTCATTTGACACACCAAGCGCCACTGTCCCTCTTCTTCATATGACCCTGGTGGGCAGTCCACTGGAACACACATCACAACACTGTGTTCATTTGACACACCAAGCGCCACTGCCCCTCTTCTTCAAAGAACCCTGGGGGGTGGGGGGCAGTCCAATGGAACACACATCACAATACTGTGTTCATTTGACACACCCGGCACTGTCCCCCTTCTTCGAAGAACCCTGGGGGACAGTCCACCGGAACATAAAGGGTTAAAACATTGTGGTCATCATCCTTTACCACTGAAAATAGTGTACTACGCTCGGTCCTTTTACACATGATTCCAAGATTAGTGTTCTTTTCTGCATGACACTGAAGAACGGTATAGTTTCAGTTTCAGTAGCTCAAGGAGGCGTCACTGCGTTCGGACAAAACCATATACGCTACACCACATCTGCCAAGCAGATGCCTGACCAGCAGCGTAACCCAACGCGCTTAGTCAGGCCTTGGAAAAAAAAAAAAAAAAAAAAAAAAAAAAAAAAACACACAACCACACACACACACAAAAAAAACAAAAACAAAAAAAAAACAAAAAAAAACGGGGGAATAAATAATAGATAAGCTTGCATAAATAAATAAATAAATAAATAAATAAATAATAATTATAATATAGAAAAAGGTAGTAGTAATAATATTAGTAATACTAATAAAATGATAATAATAAAACATAAATAAATAAATAAATAAGACAACAATGGTGATAAATAAGCAAATAAATGTAAAAAATGAAGACACACATTCACACATACACCCACACATGCATAACAGAAATGCACCAGACATGCAGTTTCACATATATGAAAGCACAGTCAAATACATATAAACGTACATGAGCTCCAACACACACACACACACACGCATTACCGTGCACCTCCTCTACCCCCCTCCTCCACACACTTATTTCTAGTCTAAGTATCGCAGCTTCCACGGCACACACACACACACACAAACACAAACACACACTCACAGAGATGAACACTTACTTGTACAAGCACATATGAAAGCACAGTCAAATACATATAAACGTACATGAGCTCCAACACACACACACACACACACACACATTACCTTGCACCTCCTCTACCCCCTCCTCCACACACTCATTTCTAGTCTACGTATCGCAGCTTCCACGGCACACACACACACACACAAACACACACTCACAGAGATGAACACTTACTTGTACAAGCACACACACATACGCCCATATCTCCCACCCCCAACTCCACACACGTACATACAAAGATATATATATATATATATATATATATATATATATATATATATATATATATATATATACACACGTTCCAATATCCTGTTGCTCCCACAGTGTAGGCATGCATACACTCACATACCTCATCCTCTACCCCACCTCCCCCCGCACTCCCACCTCCCCTCACACACACACACACACACACACACACACACGTACACATATCTCTCCTGACACTTGTGTACAGTTTCACTCTCGCGCATTCACAAACGCACTCAAAAGCACACATACACACAAACACACACAGCCGCCACTGACTGGCCGCAAGAGGGATGGGAAAAGATCTCTGATGCCAAGAACGTGGCGTCTAGTGTGTTGCTCGGTCTATTGTGTTTGGAAAGGCCCACAGAGACTCTGTTCCGTTTTGAAGAAATTTGCGCAATGTTGGTTTGGAAATGATGCCGATATTTGTTTGATTTGCAAAGCATCGTGCTCTACCTTTCATGTTAGATTTGCGGCCGCTCCCTCTCTCTGCTTCTATTTCTTTGAGGCGATCGATGGTGTGATGGCCTTGTACCTGTTCTTTTTGGTATTCTTTGACTTTTCTGAGGATTTCCGATTTTCCTAGATGTAGGCCGCTCGTTGGTGTTGCGTTACCAGCAAGTCTGTCAGCTCGCTCATTTCCCTTAACACCTGCATGTCCCGGGCAGTATGACCATGTGAGTTTTTTAATCTGAAAGTTGCGCATTGCGTTATGCCACTCTGGGCTTCCCATTCCGTTTTCAATTTTCTGTATGAGGTTCATTGAGTCGGTTAGAATCATGGCATGTTGGTTTCCGGGCGTATGGAAGGACGATAGCCACTGGAGGGCATGTGTCACAGCTTCAACTTCCATCGTTAGGCTGGAGGTTGTGACTTTGTAGGCAGCATTCTCTTCCCAAATTGTTTTTCCATTTTGTTTCGCAGTGAATCCCCAGCCAGACTGGTCTTTGGTGACTGAGCCATCTGTGTATATGATGATGTCCTCTTCTTTACTGTTTTCTTCTATAAGCAGCTTCACTTCCGCATCAGTTTTGCCCTCTGGCCATTCCCGACAATGTCTTCCTAGAGTGGGTGAAATGACTGTGTTGAATAGATGGTTGAGGTTTTCGGGGTTTTTCTCCCATTCTTTTGTTTCTTTCAGGTCTTGAAGTCGGCATACTAGCTGGATTGTGTCTTCTGCTTGCCCCATCCATGATCTTCCTCGTCCTAGACGGCTGCCTTTTGGTTCTTTGACTGCGTCATGCAGTGGGTTTTGAGGGTTTTCTAATGCTTTGAAGTAGGTCTTGACCTGTTCTAACTTGTTTCTGGCCTGCACTGAAGGAAGGTCAAGCAGGTATCGCATGGTTTCTGTGGGCGTGTCTTTTGTTGTTCCAAGGATCAGCCTCATAGCTTCATTTTGGACTCTTTCTAATTTTAGGAGGTTGCTTTGAGACGGTGTTGTTAGCCCAAGTCCGTAGTCGATCACACTGAGGACGAGTGATTGGTATAGCAGGAAGAGGTGGCGTTGTTCAATTCCTTTGGTTGCCATTGCTTTTAAGACTGAAAGGCCCTTTTTGCATTTGAGAACAGTGTTTTCCGTATGTTTTCTGAAGGTCAGCATCCTGTCGAAGTGTATTCCTAGGTAGCGTAGGCATTCAGTTTTCTCAATTTGAATCCCATCGAATGACACAGAAGGTGGTGATTTGCTCGCGGTGACTAGGGCTTGGCAAAGGAAGGCAAGGCTCAATCCTCTTCTTCCGCAGTTTTAACCTTCCCTAACCAAAGTCGGGTAGCCTACCCATTCACACCTGGGCACAGTGAGGAAAATTGGTGTAAAGTGCCTTTACATTGGACACAGTGGTGGTGTGTCCATCGAGATCGATGATGACCATCATTGTCATCCAGCTGGGGGATGGGGGGAGGGTGGTGGTGGGGTGGGGGGGAGGATGCTCATGGACACAGTAGCCTACCAAACGAAGCCTCGAACCCCACTCCTGGTGATCACTGGATCAGAACGCCAAGCCCACTTTGCCACTGTGTCCCCCCAACGAATCTCTTTGGGGTCCAGCTACAAATTTGTATTTGCATTTCTTTTAATCACAATAGATTTCTAGATTTCTCTGTGTGAAGTTCGGGCTGCTCTCCACAGGGAGAGCGTGTCGCTACACTACAACGCCACCCATTTTTTGGCATTTGTTCCTGCGTGCAGTTTTATTTTGTTTTTCCGATCGAAGTGGATTTTTCTACAGAATTTTGCCAGGAACAACCCTTTTGTTGCCGGGTGTTTTTTTTACATGCGCTAAGTGCATGCTGCACACGGGACCTCGGTTTATCGTCTCATCCCAATGACTAGCGTCCAGACCACCACCAAGGTCTAGTGGAAGGGGAGAAAATATCGGCAGCTGAGCCGTGATTCGAACCAGCGCGCTCAGATTCTCTTGCTTCCTAGGCGGACGCGTTACCTCTAGGCCATCACTTCTAGGCCTAGAAGTCCAAACGCCCTAGATCGGATTCACAGTATTCAGCGTCTGTTGACTAAGGGCTATCTACTTTTCGAGTCCGTCTAGGGCGATCTGGGGCCATTGGTCTTGAACCTGAAAAGCGCGAGGTCTTATCAGACATTCATGTGGAGCGATAAGAGGGAGGTCACCTACTTCAACACGGTGGTACCGTTGATTGGGTCAAAACTTAAGGTACTACAACGTCAGGTGACGGCTGCCTGGGTGAAACATGTTTGGATGGCTGGGTCATGAAATACTTAGCTTTTGCTCGACCGAAATTGACGGGCGCAATAGCCGAGTGGTTAAAGCGTTGGACTGTCAATCTGAGGGTCCCGGGTTCGAATCACGGTGACGGCGCCTGGTGGGTAAAGGGTCGAGATTTTTACGATCTCCCAGGTCAACATATGTGCAGACCTGCTAGTGCCTGAACCCCCTTCGTGTGTATATGCAAGCAGAAGATCAAATACGCACGTTAAAGATCTTGTAATCCATGTCAGCGTTCGGTGGGTTATGGAAACAAGAACATACCCAGCATGCACACCCCCGAAAACGGAGTATGGCTGCCTACATGGCGGGGTAAAAACGGTCATACACGTAAAAGCCCACTCGTGCACATACGAGTGAACGCAGAAGAAGAAGAAGCAGCTCAACTGAAACTTACTGAGGCTTGTGTGGTAGTGTGTGTGTGTGTGTGCATTTGCTGAAAAACGTGTGTGTGTGTCTGTCTGTCTGTGCGTCTGTCTGTGTGTTTAGAACAAACAAAACGAACAGCTGACAACAGAAATTGCACCCTGGAACAACTCCAGTTTACAGGTCAAAAACAAACTACCCACCACAGCCGCTGTCCTGAGACAAGTACGCTCCGGGCGAGCAACCCAGAACGGCAGTGTATGACGCTCTGCTGACGTCAGGCGTGAGGGTGACGTCACCTAGCGTGACGGTAAAGAGCTGCTCAGTGTCGTTCACTGCCAACATGGCGGCAGACTGGTCCACTGTCTGAAACGTGTTGACGAACTTTTCTATCGTGGAGTTATCACCTGCAATATTGAGAGAAAAAAGCGGGAAAGATTAATTGATGTGTGATGATCTTAACAGCCAAATACGTCTGTGTGTGTGTGTGTGTTGTGTTGTGTTGTGTTGTGTTGTGTGTGTGTGTGTTCAGTTATTTAGCAATATCTGACAGTTATGTTATCATCTTGACACCTCTCTCAACCATTGCACACACACGCGCGAGCGCCACCACCCTCACACACACACACACACACACACACACACACACACTATATATATATATATATATATATATATATATATATATATATATATATATATATTGTTTGATAATTCTTAGTGAACAGACGTAAAGTCAATTAACAAAAACAACCACCATACACACACGACTCCCCCCTTCCCCCACCAACCCCCTCCCACACACACACACAAACGACCCCACCTCACAAATACACACACAACTCTACCACCACAACCACCACCACCACCCACACTCCCCACCCAAAATCCCCCCACCCCTGCCACACACACACACACACACACACCCTCCTCCTCAGTTCAAACCCACTATCAGCCAGGGCCACACTGCGGCCAAGGTCAGCCTTCAGGTCCACCGTCATCCGCACAGACCCCGCGCTTCTTCGCTGCCGCCGCTGGCTGGAAGGGGAAGGGGAGGAGGGGACGGGAGCCTCGTCACAGCTTCCCCGCACGTGCACCCGGCACGTGCCTTGCCGCACGCAGGGGAGGCTGGTCAGCAGGTTGTTGCGCACGTGATCCCCCACGTGATCCTTCAGCTCGCAGCCCGCAGTGGGGAAAGGGACGGTGGTGGTGGTGCTGGCGGAGGTGGGGGTTTTCTCGGCTGTGCACGCGCGCACGCGCGCGAACACACACACACACACACACACACAAAAAAAAAACACACACCAAAAAACACGCACAAACACACACACACGCATACAAGGACGCATACACACACATACACGCACGCACGCACACACACTTACGCATACACGCACACAAGCACACATACACGCACGCACGCACACACATACGCATACACGCACACACACAAACATGCGTATATGTAGCATACCTATTCATTTCCTGACTGAAGATGCAACCAAAACTCTCCTCTGTGTCTTTGTGCTGTCCCGCCTGGATTATTGTAATTCCCTGCTTGTTGGTTCACCCAGCTTCCTCATTGCTAAGCTTCGGAAAGTCAAGAACTATGCTGCTCGTCTTGTCTTTCGTTCTGTAAATTTGATCACGTCTCTCCTCTCCTTCATGCTTTACACTGGCTCCCAATACAAGAAAGAATTATTTACAAAGTCGTCTCTCTTTGTTTCAAGTCCATTGAGGCTTCTGGTCCACAGTATCTTTCTGATCTCATTCATCCTTACATACCCTTTCGCCAACTCCACTGTTCTCCTGACATCCGTATGCTTAGGACCCCCACCCCCCACCCCCCCTGCTCGAACCAAAACGTATGGCCAACGCAGTTTTTCATTCCAAGCCCCCTGTCTTTGGAATCAACTTCCTCAACCTCTCCGTCGCTTATCTTCGCTGCAATCTTTCAAATCCAGTCTGAAGACCCACCATTCTCCCCTCCTGATTAATTCTCAACAGCGTCATCCCTTTCCAGTATGAACTAAAATGACTATTAATGACTGAGTTTGTTTTGATAGCTTCAGAATGTGTTGGTAGTATTTTTGATTGTGTACTATTTACGATTGTGTGCTGTGACTTGTGTGTGTGCGCGCGCGTGTGAATTGTGGCTGCGTGTGAGGGGGTGGGGGGGAGGGCTGAATATATTTTTTTTTCTTTTTTTTTCTTTTTTTTATGATGTTTGGTATTTTGGGTTCAATTTTTCCTTTTTGATATTTACATATGTGTTCTATTTGTAAACGCCTAGGGCTTATTTTCAAGATCATGCGTAAAATGCTCTTCATAATAATAATAATGGTTTTATATTACATGTTTTTCGTAATGTCGCTTCGAAATATTTTTCTTTCAGGCATGTGAATGCGTTTTCGTCTAAAAAAAAAAAAAAAAAAAAAAAGCATTGTCTGAATTGAGTTTGAAAAGAAACAAACCTTAAACTGAGTTTGAAAAGAAACGGAACCTTCTTTGCAAGGGGTTAAAAATAACAAAACAAACCAAAAAATAAACAACAGCGGGGTATGACGTAATGAAGTCTCATCGAATAGCATTATCTGAACCTGTTTGCCATGAAAGTAATGAAAAAATATGCGACGGAAAACAAAACAAAACAAAAAACCAAAAAAACAACAACAATACAGTGCCAAACCGTGCGACAGAATTCAGTACAGTGTGTCATCAGGTACACTGAAATTTCTGTTTCAGTTTCATTGAGGTGTCAAAGCGTGAGCAATGATGCAAATATATGCAACACTATCTCTGTTTGAAACAACAAGAAAAACAAGAGAGGCAAGGCCTTCAAGACTCACTTGTGATAAATTAAGTCCCCTAGCATTAATTACAGAATAATTTCCTTTTTTTACTATCTGCACCAACACGTTTGTAAAATAAATAAAAATTCCATGCTTAGCAAAACAAGTTCCTGTTTGAACAAAAAATGATAATAATGACTCCTCTTGTTGTTGTGTCAGATAAGAGGTCAAAGTGCCAAGTTGAGAGAATACAAAAAATATAACAGAAAATGCAGTTTGCATATAATTAGGCTTCTTTTTTTTAATTCTTTTTTTTTTGTGCCCATCCCAAAGGTGCAATATTGTTTTAAACAAGATGACTGGAAAGAACTGATTTTTTCCTATTTTTATGCCAAATTTGGTGTCAACTGACAAAGTATTTTCAGAGAAAATGTCAATGTTAAAGTTTACCACGGACACACAGACACACGGACACACACACACACACACACACACACACACACAGAGACAACCGAACACCGGGTTAAAACATAGACTCACTTTGTTTCCACAAGTGAGTCAAAAATCACAAAACAATACAAGACAAAACCCGGGGGTTCCCTGCATAAAGGTAGTGATAGCGTGCAACCCCAAGGCTTTCTGGAATAATCTGTCTCCCAGTCAAGACCATCATAAGTTAAATTAATCGATTTCGTTTGAATGCCCTTCGTACAAAGTATTGCAAAAACATAGTGTTAAAGCGGAAAAGAAACAAATGTCTATCACAATCTTGTCCAGTGTCCAAGAACAAGACAACTGGTCTTCTCACTGACCAGTCTCCACTGAACGTTTATTTGTCCTCAGAAGATGTTTTATTACTCCCACAAATTTCTAAATGTTTTGAACCAAAGTCCAGCTGGTATCTACCTTTGTCTTAAGGACAAATAATTATGTGTTTGGTGGAAACTGGTCGGCTGTTGTTGTTGTTGTTGTTTTTTTTGTTTGCTTTGTTTTGTTTTTGTTTTGTTGTTGTTGTTGTTGTTGTTTGTTTGTTTGGTTGGTTGTTTTTGTTTTGTTTTTTTGTTTTTTTTAAAGATCACTTGTCTTGTTTTTTGGACACTGGATAAGTATGGGATATATATTTAGGTATATATTTAGGTATACTTCTTGTCGCTGCACTTGCTAGTTTTAGAGATCTGTGGTGTCTTGACACTCCTATCCTCCCCACTCACGTGTGCAGTACTGAATGGCGCGCGAGGCGTCCACGTGGGAATCCTTCCTCTGGAAGTCCCACAGGTAGCCCGTCTCCTGGCCGCACGTGTACACGGCTGCCGCGGGGCTGCTGTAGCCCCGGGAACACGCCACCCTGCAGGTCTTCCGGTAAGGATGGGCTTTCTCCTTGCTGCAGTGAAAGCTGGTGCCTTTCTTCTCAGGTAAAACGCTGCACTCTGTTCAGGACGAACATGGTGTGATCATGATGATGAAAGAAATGAAAGGAAGGAGGATTAGGAGCCGGAGGAGTACAAGAAGATATATGAAGTAGAAGAAGAAGAAGGCGGAGGAAGAGAAGGAGGGGGAGAAAGAAGGGAATAGGCTTTCTCGCTGCAGCCAAAGCTGGTGCCTTTCTGCTCAGGTAGAGGCTGCATTCTGTTCGGGACGAATATGGTGTGATTACGATGACGAAAGAAATGAAAGGAAGGAGGAAGAGTAGAGGAAGAAGAAGAAGAAAGATGAAGAAGAAGGAGGAAGAGGAGGAGGATAAGCAATAGTTTTGTTTTCAACGAAAAAAAAAAAAAAAAAAAAAAAAAAAAAAAAAAAAAAAAGGATTTTTATATTAGCGGGAAAAAAAATCACAAACTTTACGCATTCTGTCCGTATTATATACATAATATCTCTCAACACAATAATTCACACATAGACA
>NC_134902.1:34138004-34140504 GCF_041734735.1 Babylonia areolata | reverse complement strand
TTTTTTTTATTTATAGAAATTGAGCTTACGATCACACTTCATTGTAAAGAGTTTGATGTAGCAATGGAGGCTATCAACTGAAAACAGGGAGGACAGCACATGTTTGCTGCTTATTTTTCTAGGTCGATCGCCTTTGGCATTGCCCGCGATTTCGAGTTAAACTTAGATGCGCATGCGCAAGATTCAAGACGGCCGCGGGACTCTACTGCGGTCTATTTCGCAACTCATGCGGCCACTGCTAATCCCCACCACCCCATCAGAATTTTTGACTCACTTGTGTAAACAAAGTGAGTCTATGTTTTAACCCGGTGTTCGGTTGTCTGTGTGTGTGTGTGTGTGTGTGTGTGTGTGTGTGCTAAACTTTAACATTGACATTTTCTCTGCAAATACTTGTCAGTTGACACCAAATTTAGCATAAAAATAGGAACATTCAGTTCTTTCCATTCATCTTGTTTAAAACAATATTGCACCTCTGGGATGGGCACAAAAAAAATAAATAAGAAGCCTAATTATATCCAAACTGCATTTACTGTTACATTTATATCTTTTGCATTCTCTAAACTTGGCACTTTGACCTCTTCTTCTGACACAACAACAAGAGGAGTCATTATTATCATTTTTTGCTCAAACAGGAACTTCTTTTGCTAAGCATGGAATTTTTGTTTATTTTGCAAACGTTTTGGTGCAGCTGGTAAAAAAAGGGAAATTACTCTGTCATTAATGCTAGGGGACTTAATTTATCCTTGCCTCTCTTGTTCAAGATGGAACGATAAAAAAATAAATAAATAAATTAAAGAAAACCGAGGCTGATTTTGGACGCTCCTTCCACTGCTTTTTATGGAACTGAAGACATCATTGCGTGGATACATTATTCACTCAAAAATAGCGGATACTGTATCACATCCAGTGAGCCCTGCACGTTCGTGTTGCGGCGTGCAGTTTTTAATCTCGGGATTATATATATATATATATATATATATATATATATATATATATATATATATATATATATATATATATATATAACCATGCTCACGTTGGTTCAAATGTACCCCCAAAAGGGAGGTTGATCTGCACAGCAAGAAACAGCTGTTTTGCACGGCTTGCTACCCGTTCCTGACTTAAGCAAAGAAAACTCCCCAAAGCTTGGCAGGGACTTCTTTTGATAAGGAAATGTTACATATGTTCTAACAATATATATATATATATATATATAATATATATATATATATAGAGAGAGAGAGAGAGAGAGAGAGAGAGATAGAGAGAGAGAGAGAGAGAGAGAGGTGTGTGTGTGTGTGTGTGTGTGTGTGTGTGTGTGTGTGTGTGTGTGTGTGTGTGTGTGTGTGTGCGCACGCGCGTCAGCGTCTGTGTGTCTGTGTGTCTGACAGCCGTACACGGCCACATCAACAGAAACAACACCCACCTGCACCCTGCAGAAGACGGAAAGTCAGCTGGGCAGTGACGGGCGTGGTCAGCACGGGCAGGGCGGTGTCCAACACGTGGTCATCGTCTACGTACACCGTCATCCGCCCTCCTGACCCCCCTCCTGCACCCACACAGGACAACGTGACTAACTGACCAACAAGACATACGAATGATTGTTATAGACTGGCAGGGTGAACTCACTCGCGGACCTGCTAATCTCAGCCGCATGTCGTCGTGCGTGTAAAAAAAAGGACCAGGGCTGGTAACGCTTTCGTTCTATAAACAAAGCGTCGAGCTTTCGTTCTATTAACAAACACACAGTCTTAGTTTCGTTCTGTTAACAATAAAGAGTTATAACTCTCTCCATTGACAAGGTACACAACTTAAACTCGATACTGCTTGTGCTGCCAATTCAGCTCGTACACAGGTAAATAAAAGGTACATAAGAACAAATCCAGACACTTCATCAAAAAAAGAAAAAAAAAGGGGGGGCTGGGGGGTTGGGGGGGGGGGAAGCTCCGGGCTTGCACCGATCATTTGACATGTGCACACACAGCAGCAGTGACAGAAAAAAAAAATGTGCAAACACAAATTACTTTGGTTCTATATTAAGGTTGACTGAAATAGTAAAAGACCCAGGGAGACAAACAAACAAACGATGAAAAGAAACCAAGAAACAAACAAATAAAAGAGAGAAAGAAAGGAAGATAGGAAGAGACAGACGGACAGAAGAGATACGAAGGAAACGGGGCAAGGCATACACAGACTGACCCTCACGGCTGACCATGACCAGTCGACTCCACTTGTTCTCAGGAAGAAGGAATGTGGACTGAGAGGCATCTGACACCTGAGCAATCAAAAGGAAAAAAAATAGGTGAAACAGCAGAGTGGTTAACTCTCTCCATACGAACGGCGAAAGAGACGACGTTAACAGCGTTTCACCCCAATAACCACCATCAAAATATTACCAGCGGAAGGCTCTTACACTGAAGAGGTGAATGTTGACAAAGAATACCACAATTCTGACGACGGAAGCTAAAGGTTGGGTCATTGAGACACCCACTGGACATCC
>NC_134902.1:34110504-34118004 GCF_041734735.1 Babylonia areolata | reverse complement strand
TAAACTGACCCGGAGAAGATATCGTTTCCACAAGCGGTGGAAAAAGTCTAGAGATGAGGAGGTGCAGAAGCAGCTCATGATCCTCGAGCAACTTGTCCAAAAGCGCCTGTGTCGTCTCTACTGAAAATATACAGACCTTATCACAGACACTCAAGACCAAGCCACACCGGAAAAGAAGTTCTGGAGCTACGTTGAAGCACGAAAGACTGAAGATCTGGCGTATCTACGCTCAAAGATACAGGAAGCCTCATCAATGACCCAAAGGAACAAGGCTAGGTTTTAAACAACCATTTCCACTCTGTCGTCATCTGCAAGAAGGATATTATCACAGCTGAAGATTTCAACCAGCAATGTCCCTCGCCACCTGACTTGCCATACTAGGCAACATCAACACCGCGGAGGAAGGGGAAAGATAGCTGCTTCTCAGACTCAAACCCAATAAAGCCTGTGGACCTGCTGGCATCACAACCAGGCTCCTAAAGCCAGTTGCTGAGGAGACTGCCCAGCCTTCACTCTGCTCTTCTGCAGTTCCTTCAACACAGGAATACTGCCACACGACTGGAAGCAGGCTTACATCACACCTGTCTTCGAGAAGGGCGAATGCTGAAAGGCAGAAAACTATCACCCAATCTCCATTACATACGTAGCCTACAAAATGATGGAGCATATAGTCACCACCACATCATGACCTACTTTGAGATCAACGACATCCTCTGCTCAGAACAGCTCGGCTTCCGACGAGAACGATCTTGTGAGACAGCTGCTCGGCTACATTGACAAATCCACATTCGAGCCGTAGAGAGGGAACCGGGTGGACACAATTGCCCTTGCCTTCTCCAAAGCCTTTAACAAAGTCAACCACGCCCTGATCGTTTACAAATCACAGTGCTACGGAATCAGAGAGTGTGTCAACACGTGGATTAAGAACTTCCTTGAGGACGGGCAAGAAGCAGTCGTGGTGGAGAGAGTCATCTCAGAATTTATCTCAGTCACACCAAGTATTCCCCAGTCTCTTCTTTCTTGACATTAATGACTCCCTAAAGTCCATCAAATCTAAGGCCAGATTAATTGCAGAAGACACCTTGCGTAACAATGCAATCAAGACCGATGCTGACCAACACATAGTCCAAGAAGACCTTGTCTCCTTCACTATCTGGGCCAAACAATGGCCCATGTAATTCCACCCACAAAAGTGATCCACCTTTAGTGTCAACCACAAGAGAGAAAAATGTCTCAGATTACCACTCACTGGAAAATGTCAAGACTACAAAAACATGTAAGATGACCTATAATGGGAATTCCACATCAACTCTACAACCAATAAAACCAGCAAGACTCTAGATTTCCTGTGGCGCAACCTCATGATAGGGAACAGGAAGACATAGGAAACTGCATGCAGAGTCCTTCTTCGTCATAATTTTATATTTAATTATGCAGCTTCTGTCTGGGACCCCAACACAGCCCTCACAAGGCCACTGAAAAAGCCCAGTACTGAGCAGCAAGACAGTGACAATCGACAGCATCAGACATCATGCGTCTGCTCCATCCTCAGCTCTCTCAAGTGGCACCCCCTAAAAGTCAGATCGAACAATGTTCGCCTGAAGACTTTTCATAAGTGCTACCATGGACTGGTCTCCATAAACTCAGTCTGCCTACCAAGACCATCAGACAAAAGGTTGAGTTTCAGAAGGAACAACGCTTTCAACTACGACACCCCTATAGTACAGACAGATGTCCTTCACCGGCACCATCCCGCAATGGAACACACTGCCCCAGGAGGTTGTCAGTGTTAAGTATTTTCGTGTTGTGTACTTGATTTAAAGATCGATCAGTCGTCAAAGATTTTAATCCGCCGTTGTTTACCCGGAAGTCGTCACAAGTAAACATCAAGGAAAATAACTCCATAATTAAACCACACGGGAAATTTGTCGATCAGTTGTTTTTGTTTTTTTTGTTTTGTTTTGTTTTGTTGTTGTTTTTTGTTTACGAACAAGACGATCGTCACAGTCACAGCCGAGTCGTTGAACTGCTTCAAGTCCAGATTGGTCTCCTGCCTGTGACTCAGCCAAGTACCTTTCAACCTCCCCTCCCCCACCCAAACTTTCTGTTTCTTAAGTTTCCCCCTCCCCCTCTCGTCACCTCCCGACCTCCTCCCCCCCCCCCTCCTCCACTCCCCTGGCAAGTAGTGTCGTAGAAGGCTAGGGCTGTGCCGGTCGGGTGAATTCCTGGGGACCACAAAGGTATATATATATATATATATATATATATATATATATATATATATATATATATATGTGTGTGTGTGTGTGTGTGTGTGTGTGTGTATGCAATTAATCACACTGGATGTAATACAATAATACATTTTTTTTTATACGAATGTCTGTTATACTTGTTGCCTCTTTTTAAATCATGTTTAATGTTTTTGTGTTGAGTACTTACTTGTCTACGCTTGTTTTCACGCACCTGATGTCATTTCTCTTGATGAATCAAAGTTATTCTTATCTTATCTTATCTTATGAGCTGACAATGTGGTTTGTAATTAATGTGCACAATTCTGTTGGCTCCTCTCTCTCTCTCTCTCTCTCTCTCTCTCTCTCTCTCTCGCTCTCTCTCTTTAAGGCTACTGTCTTCCTTTTGTCTTCATGTTGTATATGTTGTCATTTGTCTAATTGTAACGAAATCAAAATCACAAGCAACACTCACGTTCACACACAGGTGGTGATGCGCTCCAATTTCTGCTGCCAGTGCAGGTCAGTTTGCTCTGACCTGTGACCCTGTAACCCGTGTTACAGCCGACGATGCACTCTGACCCTTCCAGGTTACCATGGTTACACGTCACGTGACCATCGGACACGAACAGACTCGGGCAGTTTCGTTCTGGAAAGAAACAACAAGAAGAAGTGTCTGGGTTTGTTCCACTGTACCTTTTATTTACCTGTGTGCTAGCTGAATCGGTAAAGTAAGCATCACTGACTTGAAGTTGTGTACCTTGTGTAATGGAGAGAGTTACCACCCTTTACTATTTGTTAATCATATCGTTTCCTGGCCAATTATTTGTATAATTTCCAGTGGATAAACTACCAAGGCAACCATGTATTTGTTCTGTATTATCCATGTGTTCTGTGTGGCTTATTCAGGATTAAAGAGACTATGCCAGTCTTGGATAAAAGCTAATTTGTGTTTGCACATTTCTTCTGTCTTTGCTGCTGTGTGCACATGTCAAATGATTGGTATAAGGACAGGCCCGGCGCTTACCTTTTAGAGGAAGTGTCTGGGTTTGTTCCAATGTACCTTTTATTTACCTGTGTGCTAGCTGAATCGGTAGCGTCAGCATCACTGACTTGAAGTTGTGTACCTTGTGAATGGAGAGAGTTACCACCCTTCATTATTTGTTGAAGAAGAACAATCCTGTCTCTAATTTCAAGCCACGCGCTCCTCATCACGTGTGGCAGCGCATTCGCTAAAGTGATTCTTTCTTTGCACGTGCATTTTTCAGGTTCGTTTCGTTTTCCAGTTTCAAGGAGGAGTCAAATCGTGAGGACTGATCCATGTACGCAACACTGTGTCTGCTGTTAAGAAAAAAGAATAGAATAGTCATAATAATAATAAAATAAATGAGCAGACGCCTGACTTTAGCATAAACGCAACGCACTGCGGCCCAGTCGAAATGAGCCCAGCTAGGAAGCGTGTGTTCACGTATCCACGGGCTCGTGGCCTTTTGGGTGTGTGTGTGTGTATCAGTGCGTGCTTAGCATCAGTCTTCCCGATGCTATTAGCTATCGTTTATTAGCTAAACCGGGTTCCCGTTATGGTGAATGACTGATTCTCGTACATCGTTTGTGCACCATGCATAACTGAATTTTTCTTTTCTGGAGAAAAATATGTATTCTGTACGATGATGATGATGACAATGATAGTGATGACAATCGTGACGATCAAGATAACGATGGCATTGCAGCAGCTGCTGCTGCTGATGATGGTGATGAAGACGATGACGATGATAATAAAAGAATAGTTCAGACCTCACCTTGAATGTACACTTGGAACCTGCAGGACCGGCTGTTTTCTGCCGCGTCTGTGGCCGTGACCCTGACGGTGTGAAACCCAGGGGGAAAGAGTGACCCTGACCTCGGATCGCTGCTCAAGGTCACTTCCTCTCCGCTGTTGTCCGTGGTACTGGGATCGTGCCAGGTCAAGGCCACTGGGGCGCCCAAGGGCGCGGCGAATTCTTGAATGTCGGGAGGACAGCCTTGCGGGAATTTGGGTGGTTCTTTGTCTGTGGAAATGGTTCATCCGTATTATAATTATTGTTGTTATTATTATTATTATTATTATCATTATTATTATTATCATCATCATCATCGTCATCATTGTTATTATTATCATTATTGTCATCCTCATGATCATTCGTAGAGTAATGGTAGTAGTAGTTTACCTATGTTAATTTCAATACGGTTAGACATACGACAACTTACGCATAAAAAAAAAAAAAAAACTATAAAGAAAAGAAAAGGAAAAGCAGCCACCAGAAACAATCAACGTCCTAATTTTATACAAACCACTTTGTTAGCTGGTAAGAAGTCCACAATAACCTTTCTTTTAATTAAGAAATCTTTTGTATATATATGTTTAGCCGTACGGTTGTTCGTGCATCCATCCATAAACATATGCGTATCCAAACGCGTACACACACACACACACACACACACACACACACACACACACACACACACACACACACACACACACACTTCTTCTTATTATTATTCTTCTCGTTCGTCAGATGGACACCCTAGTCTCGGCAACGAAGGCAGCTGGACGCAATAGGTCCTCCACACAGCTTTAGAGCTTCCGGGTCACTGGAGTTTGATCGTGCCAGTACCTCTTCCTGAGCAACTAATAGAGGGGACGGGACTGCAGCGCAGCAGCTGATCTATTGTCTGGTTGTCAGTCCCTTGGGAGCACCTTGCTGAGTGACCAATGCGAAATTAAGTGGTGGTTTGGGCGGTTGTGGCCTGTTCTGAGTCTGAAAACTGACACCTGTTCCCGCCTTGTCAGTAGGTAGTAGGGGGTCTGTCCTTTTGTGGTGTGGATGCTGTTCAATCTGCTTCTTCTGTTGCTTGGCTTTGATGGTGGTCTTTACCTCAGAATTCAGACTGATTTTCATGAAATGAATTGAAACGATTAAGGCGATTAAGAATATCTTTGTTTATATGGTTTTCCAAAGGTTTTGAGAGGGGATATAAAACAGATATAATACTTTAATTAGAATATCTGAATGGTTACTGGTTTGTAAATAGGTATTACTTTTTCAACTTTAAGAACCTTTGAAAAACAGTTTTTGATGATACTTTGATTATAACTGTACTTTAGAGTTTCAGCTCTGAAACATGGCGAACAACCAAGACGAAGACAAACAAACTACAAACTTCACCAAAAGATGCCTGCGCCATATCTTAAACATCAGATGGCCAGAGACCACATCAAACGCCTGCCTCTGGAGAAGAACCAACCAGGTGCCCATTACTGAGGAGATCAGGAGGAGGAAAAGGGGCTGGATAGGCCATACACTTCAAAAACCTCCAGACGACACCACGAGACAGGCACTTGAATGGAACCCCCAAGGAAAGAGGAGAGTGGGCAGACCACAGCAGACCTGGAGAAGAAGCACGGAGGATGAGATGAAGGCAGTAGGGTGGACATGGACCCGGCTAGAGAGGACAGCCCCAAAGTCCGCTGGAGGAGTGCTTTTGCAGCCCTGTGCTCCACAGGGAGTCAATAGGCTTAACTCTTTCCATACGAACGGCGAAAGAGACGACGTTAACAACAGCGTTTCACCCCAATTACCATCATCAAAATATTGCAAGCGGAAGGCTCTTATACTGAAGACGTGGATGTTGACAAAGAATACCACAATTCTGACGACGGAAGTTAAAGGTTGGGTCATTCAGACACCCACTGGACATCCGAGGGGTCTGTGTAGAGGAGAAGAGAGGACTGGCCGTACTGAGTGAGTTAAGTCAGTTACGTCAAGAGTTTCAGCAATAACCGGAGCTGATAGCTTCAATATTTTGCCATCAAGACCATCAACGCCTTTTGTATTTGTTTGTTTTTGGTGGGAAAGCGCATATTATATTTATGTACGGTCAATAATTATATATTTAGGTTACAAGTAATATTTTAGAGCTACAGGAGACATGAAGAATTTCCAATACGTTTTGATCTGATTTATCAGTTTTAATTACAAAAGTGTGAATTTAAGTTTTCAGCACATACATTTTTGGGTTTTGTAGTGTGCATATTTGCATTCTTTTCTCGTTAGCTGACTGATAGCTTTCTAGATGGATTAACTCAGTACGGCCAGTCCTCTCTTCTCCTCTACACAGACCCCTCGGATGTCCAGTGGGTGTCTGAATGACCCAACCTTTAGCTTCAGTCGTCAGAATTGTGGTATTCTTTGTCAACATTCACCTCTTCAGTATAAGAGCCTTCCGCTTGCAACATTTTGGTGATGGTAACTGGGATGAAACGCTGTTAACGTCGTCTCTTTCGCCGTTCGTATGGAGAGAGTTAACTGTCTGGTGTAGAAGAAATGTGATATTGTTTCCTTGCTGTTTTATATTATTCACAAAGCTTCTTTATTTTTTTTTTATACACACACTTCATGGTTTCATATGACCAGCAGAAAGTATAGTAGTCTTTAGTAGTAGTAGTAGTAGTAGTAGGGTTGATATCGTTACTGTTGTTGTTGTCACAGGAACAAGGCAATGCCTATATCTTTGGTTATCAAAGGCTGCTTTGGGTTGGCTTTGACACGTTTAGTTTTTTGGGGAGCGTGATTATTATAAACATTGAGGAAACAATGGTACCAATTTGTTAGGGCTTCATTTGAGTTTGTGATTTGATAGAAGACAGACATGGGTTCAACAAGTCCTGTGAGAAAGACGTGTTGTCAAAACACGAGAACTTTCTGCACCAAATAAATTTGTGGCACTTTTTTGCAGAGGGCGAGCGAGCGAGCGAGCGAGAGAGAGAGAGAGAGAGACACACACACTGTGTGTGTGTGTGTGTAAGTGTCTGTGTGTTCTCTCTCTCTCTCTCTCTCTCTCTCTCCCTCCCTCTCTCTCCCTCTCTCTTTATCTGTGTGTGTGTGTGTGTGTGTGTGTGTGTGTGTGTGAGTGTCTGTGTGTTGTGTGTGTCTCTCTCTCTCTCTCTCTCTCTCTCTCTCTCCCTCTCCCTCTCTCTCCCTCTCTCTTTCTGTGTGTGTGTGTGTGTGTGTGTGTGTGTGTGTGTGAAAAACCGGTTGTCGAGGCAATTTGAACCGGTTTCCTGAATCGCCATAGATAGGTGGGTTTTTGTTTGTTTGTTTGTTTGTTTTTTCTTTGTTTGTTTGTTGTTGCTTTCTCAGACCGGTTTTACCGGGCACTACAGTATTACTAATTATCTCCCAGCTCACCTTCACAGCCCTGTTCTGGGGTCCAGTGTCCTTGGGCCGCGCAC
>NC_134902.1:34093004-34108004 GCF_041734735.1 Babylonia areolata | reverse complement strand
TTTGTGAGCAGGATCGATTTTATCAGTTAGATAATTCTCAATTTGATAATCGTTTCTTTTAATTTTGTTGTAGAAGTCTAATCTGCTGTATTCAGTTTTTCTCTGTTTCCAGAATTGTACATATCTATTTCTTAATTGTTGGCGTAATGTAAATTTAAGTCTGCTGTTACTAAATGTCGACTGATTATTCCAAACATGACCTAATCCTACATTGTGAGGAATATACTTTACAAATTGTATCCAGGGATTTTCAGTTGTGTCTGGTTGCTTCATCATCGACATATAGACCTTTTTGATATGGCTATCATTATGTGCATCCAGAATATGAGTCCAGTGGTCAAGAACTCTGCATGCAATATGAATTCCAATTGGAAATCTGCCCAGTTCTGCTAGAGTTGGCAGATTCATTGTTTTAGAATGTACCCCTAGAAGCAGTTTGCAAAATTTTATATGCATTTGTTCATGTGAATGTTTCGAAGAAATACAATTTCTAAAGAAATCTGTCATTCCTGTATTGAATGAATTGGTAGTTTTTGTTTCAGCCCATGGGAACCAAATATCGGATCCATATGATAATATAGGTAAAACAAGCGAATCAAAAAGCTGCAGTACAATATCCAAACGAATATCTTGCTTTTTAACGATTCGTCGGAGGGAGTGTGCTGCTTTTGATGCCTGTTTGGCTAGGTGCTCTTGGGCAAATGAGAACGTTCCAGTTTTGTGAAATAATACACCCAAGTACTTGTATTGATCAGTTGTCTGGATTATATCATTGCCTATTGTGAAAATAACAGGCACTTTGGGATCGGTGTGTGTTAAAAACTATTACTTTAGTTTTATCTATGTTAATTTTTAGATCCCAGTTTTCACAATACAGATTGAGTTTATCTAGTTTCCTTTGTGATCCTATCTTTGTCGTGGACAAATTTACTAGGTCATCAGCATATAGTAAACACGAAACACTATCACTTTTGTCAAGGTCTATGGATGGTGAGTCAGTAACGCTCAGACATTTCGGGAGATCATTGATAAAGATATTAAATAAAGTGGGACTGAGTGTGTGTGTGTGTGTGTGTGTGTGTGTGTGTGCGCGCGCTGATGTCTGAACTAAGCAATATAGGCCTACTGCTGGTCAGCTGGGCCTTGAGAGCCTACTATGGGTACGAATACAACAACAATCCGCACCTCCCCCCCTCACCCACGCACACACACACACACACACACACACCCGCTCCTCAAAAAAAAAAAAAAAAATAAAATAAAAAATAAAATAAAATAAAATAAAATAAAATAAAATAAAATAAATCGACAGGGCAGATCAGTTACGGGGAGGAAGAAGTCTTTTTTTCTTCTTTCTTTCCGTTATACGACCAACTTCAACTTGCCGGTGACTCTGTCGTGGTTGATGCATACTGGGCTATTTTCGTATCTTCACAACCCAACGAATACTTACATGGATTACTGGATCTTTAACGTACGTGTTTGATCTTCTGCGTGCGTACACACACACACACGAAGATGGTTCAGGCACTAGCAGGTCTGCACATAATAACTCTCTCCATACGAACGGCGAAAGAGACGACGTTAACAGCGTTTCTCCCCAATTACCATCATCAAAATATTGCAAGCGGAAGGCTCTTACACTGAAGAGGTGAATGTTGACAAAGATACCACAATTCTGACGACGGAAGCTAAAGGTTGGGTCATTCAGACACCCACTGGACATCCGAGGGGTCTGTGTAGAGGAGAAGAGAGGACTGGCTGTACTGAGTGAGATAAAGTTGACCTCCCGGGAGATCGGAAAAGAAAAAAAAAATCTCCACCCTTTTACCCACCAGAAGCCATTACCGAGATTCGAACCCGGGACCAAGGCTTTCACCTAACCAAACCAAGGCTTTAACCACACGTCGCACTGACCGTGGACCTGCACTTGAAAAAAGCAGGTATCTGTCAGACCCCCGTCGTCCTTGACCTGGTAGGAGATGAAGGTCGTACCCTCAGATAACTGGCTTCCGTTGGACGGGCCGTTCCTCTGTCGAGGGCTGAAACAGAGACCATGGCATGACCATGACACGACGCGAATGGAGCTGGGTTAACCCTTTCGCTGCCAGGGAAATGAAATGAAAGTGAAGTCTGTTTGTCAGAGTTTTGTTGTTTGCTGAGGGTTGTTTGGGTTTGTTTGTTTGTTTGTTTGTTTGCTTTTGGTGGGTTTTTTTGTTGTTGTTTTATGTGTGTGTTTTTGTTGCCTTTTTAACAAAAACGGGTGTATACTTTCATTAAAACTAAATCAAACCAAATGAACTTTAAAACGAATGTGGTGGTCAAATGGTTAGAGGGCAGGATTCTCGCTTGAGTTTCCCCGAGTTCGATCACCGTCGCACCTGGTGGATAAAGAGTGGTAAAATTGTGGGGACAGAGGGGTCGGGGGCTGGGGGCGGGGATGGGGTGGGGGGTCCGATCTCTCAGGTTAACTAATGTGCAGACCTGTTAGTGCCTGAACCCCCTTCGTGTGTGTAGGCACGCAGAAGATCAAATCCGTACGTTGAAGATCCTGTAATCCAAGTCAGCGTTCAGAGGGTTATGACAAGAACATGCCCACCATGTACATCCCCGAAAACGAGGCATGGCTGCCTGCATGGCGAGGCAAATAAAGAACGGTCAAACACGTAAAATATTATGTCTGTAGAAGAGTGTGTGCGTGACTGAAATCTGATTGAATGACGCAGGAAACGAATGATGAGCGCCCAATGGCAGCTGTAAGTCGGCTTTACCCAGATAGGCAGCCTGTTGTACAAATGACTCTGTGTTTTAAAAGCGCTTAGAGCTTAGCATCTGACCGAGGATGACCCATATCCATTTACCGCCATCGGAGCAGTGAATTCATGCCCACCATGTTGCAGGGATCGGCATAGGAAGGCGGGGCCCAGTCTTCACCTCCAGCCACATCAACCTTCCCCGACCGAAGTCAGGTACCCAGGTGGAGTGAGGAAAATCGGAGTGAAGTGACTTTACACAACACTGTGCCAGAACGGGGCCTTTATATATATATATATTTAGATATAGATATAGATATATAGATATATATATAGATATAGATAAATAGATAGATGCTAGTCAGTCGTGTCCGACTATGACCATCAGAACAGCAGAGGAGGCAACTGCTGTTCCGACCCATTGGGCTAGAATTTGATCATAGTGGAGAGTGTCTTGCCCAAGTATATCCCCACTCTCTCGGCCAAGAGGGTTTTAGGACAGTCGGCGTTCGGATGGTTCCCAAAGGCGAACTAGCCCACAAGGCTGCAGCACTAAGATCCAGTGCAATTTTGCCTCCTAGTTTGAGCTGTAAATGGTTTCCCATTGACTTGAGAAACCATTGATAATACAGATCTCACTTTGCTGTTGGCCCAGATGTAAACTGTCTGTCCCCTCCTTCCTCAGGCCTTTATATCTGACCACTGACAATCACCGGACGAAAAGCACGAAAACAAAACCATCTATCACTGGGAATAGAATGAAAAATGAAAACGGAATCAAATGAAATGAAATCAAAAACGAAACTGAGCTACATTAGACTCCGTTTCTCTGCCGAATTCTCAAGAAAAGAAAAGAAAAGAAACTCTGACAATGGCATGAACTTAACAGAGTTGAATTTAAAACTCAGTCAAATCAAACGACATTTAAAACTGAACTGACGTCGAGTCGTTCAATATTGATTCAGTTGAGCTGACTGCGCTGGCTTCTACTAAAATAGATAGCAAAAACATACGAAGGCACTACCTGCACTTATATACACATGTAAACATGATCTCTCTCTCTCTCTCTCTCTCTCTCTCTCTCACACACACACACACACACACACACACACACACACACACACACACACACACACACGTACATTAGAGTGGATTCTAGTACGGAAGTTTTGCCAGGGTCAACTTACTCTCTTGTTCCCGTGGGTTTTTCGTTGTTGTTGTTTTGTTTTTGTTTTCGGGGGGTGGGGTGTGTGTGCGTTGAGTGCGTGCTACATATTGAACTCCTCCCTCCCTCCTCCCCCCACCCCCCCCCTCTCTCTCTCTCTCTCTCTCTCTCTCTCTCTCTCTCTACATACATACATACACACCAACATCTCAAGCCTACCCTACATGCAGTGTCTACGGTCATTGTCACCTGGGTGATCTCCCGTCGGGGTCAGTGGCCGTGGGCGATGGCCAGTTCACCTTCACAACACTCTGTCCTGACGGGGCCGTGACGGAGATGCTCGCAGGGCACGTGATGACCGGAGGCTTGTTGGGCAGCACAACCGCCACAACTGGGGGAGGGAAATAAGGGGATCGATCAGGTGGGGTGGGGTGGGGGGGGGGGCGAGGGGGGGCAGGAATGGTGTGTGTGTTGGGGAGGAGGTGGACGGGAGATGAATAACATGTTCCAATCTGATTTACACTGTTAATTTCTTCCCTACATTTTTTATTTTTCTAATGGGGGGGGGGGGGGGAGGGGAGGGAGGTATAGGTGTAGGAGAGAGAGAGAGTGAGTGTGAGAGAGAGGGAGAGAGAGAGGGAGGGAGGGAGCGAGGGAGGGGAAGCCGAAACACACACAGACACACATAGCTGCATACACAGACACAGGCATAGACACAAACACAGATACACAGATATGAACACACACACACACACACACACACACACACACACACACACACACACACACACACACAGAGAGAGAGAGAGAGAGAGAGAGAGAGAGAAATATATTTACACAAACAAACAATAAACCAAAAACCAACCCATACACACTCGCTCAAAGGGAGAGAGTAGGAGTAAAAGTAAGAGACACAGAGAGAGGCAGAGAGAAAGGAACAGAGAGAGAGAGGGGGGGGAACACAAACACAGAGAGGCAGAGAGAAAGGAACAGAGAGAGAGAGGGGGGAGCACAAACACAGAGAGGCAGAGAGAGATGAACATGAACAGAGAGAGGAAGAGAGAGAAGGGGGGGGGGGGGGAGGAACAGAGACAGAGAGACGCAGAGAGATATGAACATGAACAGAAAGAGGCAGAGAGAGAGGGGGGGAGGAACAGAGACAGAGAGAGGCACAGAGAGAGGAACAGGCAGAGAAGCAGAGAGAGATGAACATGAACAGAGAGAGGCAGAGAGAGAGGGGGGAGGAACAGAGAGAGAGAGAGGCAGAGAGAGAGGGGGATCACAGAAAGAGAGATGCAGATAGAGAGAATGGCACTTAGAGACAGACATACAGATTCAAAGACAGACAGGGACATGTAAAAGGACAGACAGACACAATGACAAAGAGGAAGAGAGAGGGAGAGGGGCATAGACAGACAGAGAGGCAAACAAAGACAGAAAGACAAAGAAAGACAAAGACATATGGACACACACACACACACACACACACACACACACACACACACACACACACACACACACACACACACACACAGAGACCACAACAACAAATTCACGCTGTCACGGGAAGTTTATCTCGTTTCCATGCCAAAGTCCTCGCAAAAGAGGCTGGTGCAAGAGGATTTGTGAGCACATTTGTTTTCAGCTTCATGAAACAGCTGTCAATTTCTGGCAGAGAGAGGACGCGGGCTCTCAAGGCAATGGCAGAAGCAGCAGAAAAGAGTTCCAGCTGGATCTGGTTAAGGAGGAATTTCCCTACTCATACCAGGCCTACGATGGCTCAGTGGTTAAAACGTCTGCAAGAAAAGGTGGCTTAGTCCTGAAGTGGCGACCACCCTGGAGGCGCGGTGTTTGAACCTTCTGAGGACCAAGGGGAAAAAAGGTGGCAATACAAGGCCATCCAGGAGTCATGACCTGGGTGCGGCCCGGACCCCTTAGAGTGTAAGGAATTAAGGGCCGAAACATGTGACTGAGGGGGGCTTCTTCTATGAAGACCTTGTACTGTCCAGCTCTCCCTATATTTTCTTATCACTCAATGTTTTCATCTTTTTCATATACTTGTTCCTTCATTTTGTCCAGTAAGTGTATCCAAGCGTGTGAATTTGTTTCCCGAATTGCACATGCGGTTAACTGTTCACGTTGTACCCAGAGGCAGTGTTCCCTCCCCTTCATGTTTTGGGATCAGGCAAAGTAGCTGTCGGGCATGTGGCATCCAGTGCCCAGTTGAATGGGTCCATAGCCACTAATCTAGATAGATAGCGTATGCCTCCTTTGAGCCCCTTTGCTAACTGAAGCCAGCGGAAGTGTTCAATCAGCCATTTTGATACTCGTTTCAGTACAGCGCGAAGCGGTAACTTCACACACGTAGCCGAGCGCTCAGTTGGCTACGGTGAGTGATTCACGGCAAGCTTTCACTTGCTCGCGGCGTTCGTTAACTCTCTCCATACGAACGGCGAAAGAGACGACGTTAACAGCGTTTCAGCCCAATTACCATCATCAAAATATTGCAAGCGGAAGGCTCTTATACTTAAGACGTGAATGTTGACAAAGAATACCACAATTCTGACGACGGAAGCTAAAGGTTGGGTCATTCAGACACCCACTGGACATCCGAGGGGTCTGTGTTGAGGAGAAGAGAGGACTGGCCGTACTGAGTGATTTAAGCTGACATTTCTGTGTCTACCACCACAGTATGTTTGCGCTTCTGCCACTGCATTGTTTACATGTAATAACCATTGGCAGATAGATATCAATCAAGACACAACACCTGGCATGTCTTGGGGGCAAACATTACACGATTTCATCATTTCATCGAAGATACACGGTTACAGTTCATAAACTACCATCAGTTAACAGGCGACTTCTCAACGGACTGACAGACTAACACATACGAGTGTCAGTATGACGTCCAATTGGCTTCAGATTTCCTGGGCAATGAGCTGTCCATCTATTTTTTTTTAATATATATATATATATATATATATATATATGTGTGTGTGTGTGTGTGTGTGTGTTTATATATATATATATATATATATATATATATATATATAGAGAGAGAGAGAGAGAGAGAGAGAGAGAGAGAGAGAGAGAGAGAGAGAGAGAGAGAGAGAGATCTATCTACACAGAGTTTTGCAACGAGACGAAAGGTTACAGAGGTAACAGACCAGATCACATCTGAAGGTTCTGAAGGGTACTCACTGCGAGGAGGGCAAAAGAATAAGCAAATGGCAAACCCAATCAGGATTCCCAAGAACCTCTTTTCGCGAGATGCTGCTCTCAAAGCGGTTGCATCTGCACAAATAATGAATAAACAGATAGACAGACTGACTGATAGAGAGGTTGGTAGATACAAATGTATGTACAGCAGACAGACAGATAGATAAGTATCTAGGAAGACGTAGATGTAGATGAACAGGAAAATGTTTCACCAGCATTATGAGCTAAGATACATGTTTGTTTTTTTTCCATCCCGCCTTACGTATATAAAAAAGAAACAGAATATATAAAAGGGGGTGTGGCAAAGGTGTAGAAGGCACATGGAAATGAACATATTATTTTTGGATTATCAACAAGAAAAATATCTAAACGGGACACTAAACAACATGTAAGAAAAATTCATGAACAATACTAACAACGGCCAACAATGAGAACATGTTTTACCTCTCACTCCTTCCCCAGTTTCTTCACCCCACCTATAGGAATGTAATAGACAGACAGAGAGACAGATGCAGATACACGTATCTATAAAGATAGGCAGATGGCCAAAGGACATAGATAGATAGATAGATAGATAGATAGATAGATAGATAAACAGATGCGCGCGCGCGCACACACACACACACACACACACACACACACACACACACACACACACACACACAAACACACACACGCATGCACGCACGCACGCAAGCACACACACACACGCACACATACACACACACACACACACACACACACACACACACACACACACACACACACACATTTTCCTCCTCCTCCACTCTTACCTGTCACGGTCCATTTCCCGGAGGAACAGCTGAATGCCAAGTCGGGGTGGACGGTCGGGTGGAAGCACACGCTGCCCTCCTGCACCCAGTCCCTGGCCACCCAGGATGGACACTGCCCGGGGCTCATCTCCACACACCTGTAGTCCTCTTCCCCGATCAGCGGCATGGCGCTCCGCTCACACAGACCGTACGCCCGCTCCTCTCCTTTCTGCAGGGTTCGGGGCAGATAAGAAACACAGACAACCGAGGTTTCAGCCTCACTTTCACTCCCAAGGCAAGGGCAAGGCAAGGCAAGGCAAGGCAGGGCAAGGCAAGGCAAGGCAAGGCAAAGCAGGGCAGGGCAGGGCAGGGCAGGGCAAGGCACAGCAAGGCACGAGGCAAGGCAAGGCAAGGCAAGGCGAGGCAAGACACAGCAAGGCACGAGGCAAGGCAAGGCAAGGCAAGGCGAGGCAAAGACAAGTCAAGGCAAGGCACGAGGCAAGGCAAGGCAAGGCACGGCACGCCACGGCACGGCACGGCACGGCACAGCACGGCACGGCACTGCAAGGCATGGCATGACATGGCAAGGCAAGGCAAGGCAAGGTAATGAACGGCAAAGCAAGGCAAGGCGAGGCAAGGCAAAGACAAGGCAAGGCAAGGCACGAGGTAAGGCAAGGCAAGGCAAGGCAAGACACGGCAAGGCAAGGCACGGTAAGGCAAGGCACAGTAAGGCAAAGCACGGCACGGTGAAGACATACGGTATTGAAACATTATACATGAACATCTTTTAGACACAGCATTTCAATAACAAAGAGTACTGTATAAAAAATAAATAAATAAATAAATAAATAAATAAATAAATATGAAATAAAATAAACAGACACAAAAAGACCACACGAGCAAACAAACAAATACGCATTAACAATCTCCTCCACCCCCCAGCCCCCACCCCACCCCCCGCACCCCACCCCTTTTTTCTTTTTTTTTTTTTTTTTTTTTTTTTTTTTTTGTTTGTTTGTTTGTTTCGACAGACAAAGTTATTTTCGCCATCAAATCATAAACAAACACAAAAAGTCTAAACGACCAAGCAAAAACTTACACATTAACAATCCATTTTATTTCTCTTTCGAAACAGATAATTGTATTTTCGCTATCGATATACAAAGTTTTACTCAAAAGATAAACAGTCGAAACGAAGGCTTTAAAGGCTTCCAATGAGGCAACTAAGCGTGCGACACCACATCTACTAGGTTCGTATGAAAAATGAAATAATCTATTTAAACAAAATGAACGAATAAGTTAATGCAAATACCAAGAGACGAAGTTTTCACTACTTACATGTGATTTCTGCTGAGTTGAAAACCACAAGAATAAAATCGAAAAAGCGAAAATGTGGTGGGGAGAGAGGGGAATAGGATCTGTACATTCATGTAAACATATATATATATATATATATATATATATATATATATATATATATATATATATATATATATATATATATATATATATAATCATAGATAATTAGTTAGTTATATACGCCTATCGATCCAAATCATATTTTCGATCACCATCTGAAACGAGTATGTCACATCGAAACAGGTTTCATTGTTTTACGGTCATAATATAGATAAATCAAAGCTTCAGACTTTCCCGGTCTTCATATACGCTACAAAACCTTTGTCGGCAAACATTTCATGTGCGACTGAGTGATTGTGGATTAACTCAGACAATGGGATCTAGCACAGAACCCTGTGGGATACCAGATGCGAGAAATGAATTTTCAGAGTAATGATCTTTAACCAGAACAAACTGATTTCTTTCTGAGAGGTAAGATCGAAACCAGTTGAGTGCTATCCACAAATTCCGAAGGTATTCTCGGGCCTGCTCAGAAGAATTTCGTGATCAATCGTATCGAAAGCGGCAGAAAGGTCCAAGAGAAGTAATACTGACAATTGTTCTTCATCAAGAGAGGTTAAAATGTCATTCACGACACGAAGGATGACTGTTCCTATGTTATGTAGGTGGTTTGCAGACTAATGTGGGATGAGAAGATGGTTGGAACTGACTTGAGACGAGAGCTGACGGAGGACTACTATCTCATCAAAAATAAGGGAGAAAAGATAAAAAGCAATTCATTGTTGGAATCCGTGAAAACACACGTTCATGATAAAAAAACAACAACAAAAAAACACAACAACAACGAATGTTCTCTCCAACTAAAGACAGAAGTTGACGACGTAGGCCAAGTATCGTTTCAAAAATTCTGAAAATTATGTTCTCAAACGCGCTTGCATCGTGCATGGGTTAGGAATAACAAATCTTGGACAGCAGATCAGGAAAATTATTACTGATCTCGACTGTCGTAACAGTATTTCAGTTTCAGTTTCAAGGAAGTGCTAAAGCGTGCGGACTGATCCATGTACGCTACATTATCTCTACTTTCAAAAAAAAAAAAAAAAAAAAAAAATGCCTGACTTACACATATACCCAAGGGACTGACCAGGGCCTTGACAGCATACCATAAGTGTACATGAATAAAACAGTAGCCTGAAACGAAATATGACAATAAACAGAATAATAATAATGATGATGATGATAATAACAACAACAATGATAATAATAAGAATAATAATAATGATTACGATAATAATAATATACATTTGCATAGCAGGCCTTTCCCTCCAAGAGCTCAGGGGCGCTTTACATGAAAGAAAAAGTTGCAGATTACATTTAATCATTCATGACAACTCTTTCTCAAAACCCCTCCCTCCTCCCCCCCGCCCCCCCCCTCCCCACTTCCCCCTCTCCCCACACCAACACTTCCCCTCTCCTGTACCTCATGCATCCAAAGCGAGCTGACAAGGATGGTGTAGGAGAAGGAGGAAACTGAGAGTGTTTATGGGTAGGTTTTAAAAAGATAAGCTTTTAGTCAAGGGCGAAAGGCAGAGACAGAATCGGAAGCATGGATATGATGAAATATGACAGATATACATAATAAACAGATACATTGAAATGTGATTTTGAAAAGTGAAAGAAACGCAGAAGTCCAATGACTGAAACAAATTAGAATAAAACAATAAAAACATGGCGCGCGAAGCGGAATCGAAAACTCTGACAACGGGATTGCCATTGTTTCAATCACTCCAGACCCCCGCTCTTTCTTTCAACTCATTAATTTGTATTTCTTTTTTTATCACAACATATTTCTCTGTGTGAAATTCGGGCTGCTGTCCCCAGGGAGAGCGCGTCGGTACACTACAGCGCCACCCATTTTTTTTTGGTATTTTTTCCTGCGTGCAGTTTTATTTGTTTTTCCTATCCAAGTGAATTTTTCTACAGAATTTTGCCAGGAACAACCCTTCTGTTGCCATGGGTTCTTTTACGTGCGCTAAGTGCATGCTGTACACGGGACCTCGGTTTGTCGTCTCACCACCACTCAAGGTCTGGTGGAGAGGGAGAAAATATCAGCGCCTGAGCCGTGATTCGAACCAGCGCGCTCAGATTCTCTCGCTTCCTAAGCGGACGCGTTACCTCTAGGGCCATCACTCCACTGTAGCAGCTAACAGGAAGTAGGACCAATCTGATTAGACTTACAGATGCAGTCCGACAATTCGTTAAGATTTTTGTGGCAAACCCGATCGGTACCTGCACAGAGAGAAGTTCTGAAGGATGAAATAACTATCAGAGAGACAGGGGAGGTAACGGTGGGGGTGGGGGGGGGGGGGAGAAACGCTTTTATTTGAGAACATATGTTTATTACTCTTGTTTAATCAAGTAATCCGCGTGTGTGTGGGGTGGGTGGGTGCGGGTGTGTGCTGCTTATCTGGTTGTGGTGTTCCGTAATTTATCTTTATTCTTATCTGTCTACTATAATCAATGTGCAATATAGTAGGCTATGCTTATAATTATATTCAAAATAATGTTTCTTAATTCTTTCTGATTTTACATTAAGAATACTAGTTATTACCTGCAGTGTGTGGATGTTTGTATGAAACTGTGTATGTGATATTTTTTTTACATTTGTGTCTTCGTAATATTCGTAAAAGCTGTTGTTGACTTTTACAGTTTTGGTCCCCATGTTGTTTACTTGTCTATGTTGTGATAATGCACCTGACCAAATTTCTCCAGTTGGAGATAATAAAGTTATTCTTATTCTTATTCTTATTCTTAAATGGCGCTGGCAGACGTATGCGGACTGCGTTGTTCTTTCCAGTTGCTAAATAAATTGCATGATTTTTTGCATAGCCGTATATGACGGTTGTAGACCGTGTTTTTCCATGCTATCATAGGTCGGTTGCAGATTGTGGGTTTCCTAGTCTCGTTTTTGTTCCAATCTTATTTCCATTATTTGCCTCCTATGGATCTTTCATTATGAGTTTAATGTACATACTTACCTGTTATTTTATTCATCGTAATTCACCGCAGGCTGATGTTTTATACGTATCTATGACAGGCTCTCGAATCCCCGACCAACGCGTTGGGTTTATGCATAGGACCGGTATCTGTTTTCTTTCCCTTTTTTTAGCAGATGGGGTGTAGCGTATACGGATTAGCCTGCACCCTTTGACGCCTCGTTAAAACTAAAACTATCATAAGCAGGTTATCAGATTAACTCTCTCCATACGAACGGCGAAAGAGACGACGCTAACAGCATTTCACCCCAATTACCATCATCAAAATATTGCAAGCGGAAGGCTCTTATACTGAAGAGGTGAATGTTGACAAAGAATACCACAATTCTGACGACGGAAGCTAAAGGTTGGGTCATTCAGACACCCACTGGACATCCGAGGGGTCTGTGTAGAGGAGAAGAGAGGACTTGCCATACTGAGTGAGTTAACAGATTATCCACCATCTCGGTACTACAGCACCATATGGCCTCAACATCAAGGACAAAACCAAACCACAGCTTCCCTCGTTCCTATCCTGCCCATTTCCCCCCTTCCCTCCCCTCCTCCTCTTTTTCATCTTCCCCCGCCCCCCTTTCCTCTCGCTGTCTAGATTATCTCTCACTTCCTTCACCCATCCACCTTTTCCAAACCAGCAGTGAACTGTTCTTCAAGACAAGTGAATTTTATTCAACAGCCAGAAAACTGCACTTGTGACTGCTGCTATCTTCAGTTGCTTTGAAGACTCTTCAAGTCGAAGTTCTCAACCTCTCCTCTCCGAAGTGGGTTCATAATTTTTTCCTCTTGTTTTTTTGTATCCTGTTTATACCCTATCATAAGCAGGTCATTCATTGCAATATCGCTTGTTATCAAATGTAGGTTTGTAGTTGGTGATTTTGCTTTGCAGTACAGGTAGGGTGTGTGTGTGTGTGTGTGTGTGTGTGTGTGTGTGTGTGTGTGTGTGTGTGTTAGTATTTGTGAGTATTTATTTGTTAATCAATATATGTAAATTAAAAACAACGAGAAATTAACGCCACCGCTCCACCCTCACCCCCTCCCCACACGCCCATTATCACATTTTATGTTTAAAGACGTTGAATATAAATACTACTACTACTACTATTACTACTACTAATGCTGCTGCTGCTACTATTGCTACTACTACTATTGCTACTACTACAACTACTGCTGCTGCTGCCGCTGCTGTTGCTACTACTACCACTGCTGCTGCTGCTGCACACGTCATCTCTCTCTTTCTTTCCTTTCAGTCGACTTTTCCGATGGAAGGGGATACGCAGACAGACTAGGAAAGTCATAGACTATGTTACAGACAAGACACAGACTTGAACACTCAGAGAAACAACTAGAACATTCACATACACAGACAAGGACACTCACAGACACAGACTAGGGCAGTCACAGACACACACCATGACATTCACAAATAGACTAGAACACTCACAAACACATACTAGGACACTCACAAGCAGAGACTAGTACATTCACAAACAGACTAGGGTAGTCACAGACACACTCTTGGACACTCATGAGCACAGAGTAGGACACTCACAGACACAGACTAGGACACTCACAGACACAGACTAGGACACTCACAAACACACACTAGGACCGTCGCAGACACACACCCAAGGACACTCACGGACAGACTAAGTACATTCACAAACAGACTAGGGCAGCCACAGACACAGACTAGGACACTCTGAGACAGACTAGAACACTCACAGACGCAGGCTAGGACACTAGTAGAAAGACATTCTTCTGTCACTCCCCCCCGTCTTCCCACCTCCCTCCACAGAAACCCAGACATGTCAGCATTGAACGAGCTACCTGCGGGCATACTGGCTGCAGGTCGGACGTCCTCTTTGCCTTGGGCGCTGCCAGACACGCTGCCAGACAGCACAGTGCCAGAACCGCCAGCACGTGACACCCCCCTGCAGTCAAGAAGACATTTTAGTTAGTACGTCATCCACAATGCTTTGTGTGTCGTGTCGTGTCGTGTCGTGTCGTGTTGTGTTATGTCGTGTCGCTTCGATTGTATTGTATTGTTTTGTGTTACATTGCATAGTATTACTATTGTATTGCTACAACACATTCCTGTGTGTGGACCGGGCTTATCAAATCAGAGAGAGCGTGTTGCCACAATACAACGCAAATGTATAAGAGAGTAAGAGAGAGAATGAATGAATGAGTTAAGTATTTATTTATTTATTTTTCTTTAATGAGAGAAGTGGAATAAGCAAAGACATTTTTTTTTTCATCTGACCCACAGGGCAAAAAAAAAAAAAAAAAAAAAATCAACAAGCAAACAAAACAAAATAAAGATACAATAATGCTACTACTACTACTACTACTACTACTACTAGAGAGAGAGGGGAGGGGGGGAGATTCGATTCCTTTTTTGACTGCAAGTCTATATGTTTTACTGTGAAAGTGAACTTTTCATCAGAACCTCCAATTTTCGCTTGTTGTTTGTTTGTTTGTTTTTACGTGCGCTAAGTACATGCTGCACACAGGACCTCGGTTTACCGTCTCTTGCGAATGGTTAGCTCACTCAGTACGGCCAGTCCTCTCTTCTCCTCTACACAGACCCCTCGGATGTCCAGTGGGTGTCTGAATGACTCAACCTTTAGCTTCCGTCGTCAGATTTGTGGTATTCTTTGTCAACATTCACGTCTTCA
>NC_134902.1:34075504-34088004 GCF_041734735.1 Babylonia areolata | reverse complement strand
AGAGAAGGTAAATTATTGCAAATTATTAACAACAAAAACGATTCATGTTTAGTGAATTAATTTGTGCATCCCCACACACGTGTGCATACTCGTACAAGCCTTCTCTCTCTCTCTCTCTCTCTCTCTCTCTCTCTCTGAAACCTCAACTAGAGACGATTGTTGCTGAAGAACAGGCAGGTTTCAGGACAGGGTGGAGCACCATCGAACAGATATTGAACTTCAGAGTAATGTGCGAAAAGTACCTCAAACGCCAACAAAACCTGTACCACGTATTTGGTGACTTCAAGAGGGCCTTCGACAGCTGTGGCATTCTGCATTGCGGTCACCATGAGCATATACAAAATCAATGCCAACCTCGTCTTAGTGATCGAACAACTGTACAGCAAGGGTACAAACGCTGTACTCCTGCATGGAAACAAGGGAAACTGGCTCCGCACTACGGTTGGAGTGAGCCAGGGAGGACTACGGTCACCCACCCTCTTCAATGTCTTTCTGAAAGAAAGACACGTAGGAAGAGCATGAAGGCACAGTTCCCACCCGAGGAAAGAACGATCACCAATCTGCGTTTCGCGGATGATATTGATGGTCTTGCAGGGAGTGAAAATGAACTAGCAAACTTCGGGGAACATCTGGACAAAGCAGCCTCTGCGTCAGTATTAATATCAGCGGCGAAAAGACTAAAATCATGACCAACAGCGCTTTAGGTATTACTACAGACACCAAAGTCAGCAGGACAAGTTTAGAAATAGTAACGACTTTTAAATTCCTTGGCTCCATCATATCCGATGAAGGTTCAAAACCTCGGTAAATGCGTCTGGTGAGTAAAGAGGGGAGATGTTTCTCCCAGGTCAACATATGTGCAGAACTGCTTGTGCCTGAACCCCCTTCGTGTGAATACGCTTCGCAGAAGATCAGATACGCACGTTAAAGATCCGGTAATCCATGTCCGCATTTGATGGGTTATGGAAACAAGAACATATCCAGCATGCATCCCCCCCCCCCCCCCCCCCCACACACACACACCCGAAAACGGAGTATGGTTGCCTACATAGCGGCGTATATACAGACAAACGGTCAAACACGTAAACTGTTACGTCTGTCTCAGTGTGTATGTGCGTGTCTGAAATCTGATTGAATGACACAAGAGGCGGCTCAACCCAGGTATGCAGCCTGTTGTGCAAATGACCCCGTGTTTGTAAAGCGCTAAGAGCTTGGTCTCCTACCGGGATAAGCGCTGTGTTAGTATCCATATCAAATAAAACACAACGTTGTGGCGTTCCCAGCCTTCACAGAAGAAACACTTGATAGATGAACAAACACTCACGAAGCCACCACGCCACTTGTGAATTGACACCGATAACCAGCTGACCGGGAAGAGGTCGGAGTTGCTTCAACCATGAAAGGGGGAAACGGGAAGGAGATAGCGAGCTGATAAGAGCTCGTACCTTGCACCGACAGCCTTCGATAATCGGGAACCAGTAATATTGCGCAGTGCGTTGAAGTGAATGTTATCTTGTGTGATGTGTCAGTTACACTTCTTTTATTTTATTTATTTTTTTCTTTTTTATTGGGGAGGGGGGTGGAGCAGGGTGGTGGTGGTCTCATTTCCATCCAGACCAGCTCCTGTTGATGTTGATATTGTTGTTGTTGTTGTTGTTGTAGAAGTTGTAGTTGTTGCTGTTGTCGTGGCTGTTATTACTATGACTTATGTATGGAAGTAAAGGGTAGTGTTGAACACGTAATTCTGGAAATGCAACGGCGCAAAACTTTTCTGGCATTTTTTTAAAAGCAATATTGAAAGAAAAAATGTGCAGCGTGTACAGACGTAAGGACAACTGAAAAAATGGTTTTATTAATTTGGCATTGCGGAAAACAGGCGCAGACCTTCCAACATTGTGACAAGTCACAGTGGTCAAAGTATAAATGTTTTGTTGTTGAAAATGTCAAACCAGATGAGGACATGCACATGCTCACCTTCTTCTTCTTCTTCTTCTTCTTCTTCTTCTTCATCGTCGTCGTCGTCGTCGTTGTTGTTGTCGTTGTTATTATTATTATCATCGGGGGTTAGGGGGTGCACGGGAGGGGTAGTACCTCTAGAGGGGGGGGGGGGGGCATGTCACGCTCTCCCGGGAGTGGTTCGTCCTCTGTTGGTCCCCACCGGCACCCAGCTCTCACTTATGGGTCCTAGAAGCTGCTAGCATGCGGCAGCGCCCAACCCCCGGCCAACGGCTTTGACAGGCTGGCTAAACTAGGTGAGGGTAGCCGACGGGTCTCAAACCCTCGGTGAGTTAGGGTTTGTCTACCCCAAGCATCATCATCTTCTTTACATGGTTTCCCAAGGACACAAGATCATGCCAAACCCTAATAACTGATCACTGGTTCAAAACTCCAACGCCAAACCGACTCGCCCACCGCCCACTTATAATCATTTTGGACCAGGCAGTTCCTCGGTGCGTGAGAAAGACAAGTGAACAGTATGCTATCAGCGCCATGTTTCCTCCTTGCAGGCCATGCGGCCACCTTTTCACGATCTCTCTCTCTCTCTCTCTCTCTCTCTCTCTCTCTCTAAAAAGCATATGATGAGATCCTAGTAAGCCAACATACTTTGATTAATTGTTCTCCAACAGTGTGTAAGCAAGGAAAATCGACGAGTGTAAGTATGCGTGTGTATCTCTGTGTACTTGTGTGTTCGAGATTATGTGTATGATGCCTGTGTGTGCACACACATGTGTGTGTTTGAAGATTTTCATGTGGCAATGTTTTGTATGATTTTCATGTTTCAGTAATTGTAGTCTTTGATTCATCCATTTATGTAACTATTATTATCTATTTGGTTTGTTCTATGTCATTTATTATTCATACTTATTTTATTCATTACAATGTGTGTATGTGTGTGTATGCGTGTGTGAGAGCATGGTGTAAAGAAGCTTCCAGCTTATCTATTCTACCCTCATTAAAACATTTGTCATTGTCATTGTCACTCTCTCTCTCTCTCTCTCTCTCTCTCTCTCCCAGTCTCTCTGGCCCTGCCGTTCGTGTTGGTTTTGTAGAAAGTTAGTAAATATTGCTTTGTCGGGCAGAGCAACAGTTGGCGACATGTCCTGGATGTTTGGATCCGGTTCACAGTCCGCTACCTCTCTCGTTTCTGATTGGCTAATTATTCTCCGGCACCACAGGGAGGCTTGTTTACATTTTTGTGACAATCTCACAAATGTCAAGGAGGAACATTATTCTACATTTCTGTCTCTCTGTCTGCTTGCCTGTTTGCCTTCCTATCTGTGTGTCTGTCTCTGCCTATCTGTCTGTCTCTCTTTTTCTGGCCCAGACAAAAGTTCGTTGCTCGGATGTCAAAGAATTACCGGAAGAAGAAAGAAACAAATTATTCAGTCGTATACCAGAGGATTGAACGAACAACTTAAAAATTCAAATCCAGGGGAGTATCATCGTCAGGTGAACGTTTGTCAGGTCGTTTCTGTGCAAAATATAATAGCCGGGAAACTCGCAAGGGACAGAGACACATTCTCCCTCCAATTTATAAACTTTCCATCGGACTACTACAAGGATCATCGCTCTCCCCTTTCCTTTGCAACGACTAAACAAAAGGGCTTGCAGATTTAAACATCAATGGAGTAGTGCAAGGGCTTACACTTGCGGACGATGGCTTAGTCTTCAGACCCTCTAAATGTACCCAAGAAAAAACTGCAGCCGTCCAGAAACAACTGAGCGATATTGCCTAATGGCGCCAGGACATAGGATCTTCCATCAATCCAGCGAAAGTAAAAACGTTGATATGTACTGAGAATACACTGCAAATCAAAACGGGAAAACACAACGGAAGAGAACACCGCGTCCAAAGTCGAAACTTTCAGCCAGCAGTGGTAGCTGGAGCTGTGACACATGGTCTCTAGTGGCTGTCATCTACTCATACGCGTGGAAATCAACATGCCATGGTTTTAACTCAATGAACCTCCTACAAAAAAAATAATAAATTGAAAGTGAAATGGTGAGCCCACAGTGGCATGAGGCAGTGCAAAAGCTGACACTGACGTATTGCCTTCACATCAATCACCTCACAGAAAGAAAGATAGAGAGGGAGCGGCCGTAAATCTAACCTGAAAGGCAGAGCACGGTTTCAGTTTCGGTTTCTTAAGGAGGCGTCACTGCGTTCGGACAAATCCATATACGCTACGCCACATCTGCAACAATAGGCAGATGCCTGACAGCAGCATAACCCAACGCGCTTGTCAGGCCTTGAGTGTATGCTTAAAAATTTCTGTACCAATGAAAGTGAGCACGATCCATTACAAATCAAATATATGGTAGAATCATTTTCAAATGAACAATGTGTAGATTTGTTCAACATGAAACGGGGTCTCTCTGGGCTTTCCCAAATACAGCACGCCGAGCAACACATTGAGAGGTCTTTCCACACCCCTTTTGCTACGGCAAGCATTCATTTTTTGGCAGTGCGTGCTTACGTGTGTAACATGGGAACTGGTGTGTGTGTGTGTGTAGGGGTGATTTGTGTAAGAGTGTGAATGTGTGTGGATCGTGAGAGCTATGTGCGAGTGCGCTCTCACAAATGTACGCATATGCTTAATGGTTTGTTGTTGTTGTTTTTTCTTTTCGTGGAATCGGCGGTGTGTGTATGTGTGTGTCTGTGTGTCTGTGTGTGTGCGTGCGCTCGTGGAGTGGAAAATTGTTTAAAGTCCCTTCGCACATACTGGTAACTGTTGACATGTAGTTAAAATGTTAATTTTCTCTCTCTTTCGCTGTCTGTTCTATGGTTATGAACACGGCCAGTACACTGAACGTTCGTTCACAGTCCTGGTCCCCGAACATACTTTTATATGGTGTGTGTGTGTGTGAATGTGTGTGTGTTCTTTAATTTAGCGTCTTTTGAGTGATATTAGACGTGTCATGTGTGTGTGTGTGTGTGCGTGCGTGTGTGTGTGTGTGTGTTTGTGTGTGTGTGTGTGTGTGTGTGTGTGAGTGTGTGTGTGTGTGAGTGTGTGGTTAGAGATGATGGTTAAAGGGGGATATACAGAAAAAAAGGATAAATTAGAACAATGGAATCAACAATCTGTAAATATCTGGGTAACGGCAATTAACAACATAAATACCAATAATAATTTTTAAAAAATAAATTAATGAATTAATAATATTCAATATCGGAAGATCGCATCACAGGAACACTCCTACTAGACTATTCAACAGGGATTCTTTTATGTTTTGTTCTGAAAATGTTCTAACTTGACATGACTTTGGAAGTAAACTGACAGTCTTTTGACACTGAAACAAAAAGATAGTTTTGTGTTATCTGGCTACCACAAACACAATGGACATTTTTGCTAACTCTCGCCATACGAACGGCGAAAGGGACGACGTTAACAGCGTTAGACCCCATCACCACCACCAAAATATTGCAAGCGGAAGGCTCTTATACTGGAGGTGAATGTTGACAAAGAATACTACAATTCTGACGACGGAAACTAAAGGTTGGTTCATTCAGACACCCACTGGACATCCGAGGGGTCTGTGTATGTGAGAAGAGAGGACTGGCCGTACTGAGTGAGCTAAACTTTGTCTTGAAAGTGTCCAGTCTTATGACTTATGATGGGAAGTCCATCAATTTGTATCAGTGATTTCAGTTGAAAACTCCTTTTCCTTTGGGTATGAAAATCCTGTCGTCGGCACTAGCTTGACATCTGCTCCAAATTGAAGACTGGAGAAGTCTGCAACATTCTGAAACTGATAACTATTTCAAATGAATTCTCTTTTCTTTGTTCACCCTTTTTGTTGCTCTGTCGGCCATTTCATTTCCTTTTTATACCAATATGAGAGGGTACCCAGCAAAATTCAGTTATTGTGCCTTTGGCTGATATAATGTGCAATAAATAATATAATAGTGTAAGTGGGTGTGAGTGTGTGCGCGTGCGTGTGCGTTTGTGTGTGTGTATATATATATATATATATATATATATATATATATATATATGTGTGTGTGTGTGTGTGTGTGTGTGTGTGTGTGTGTGTGTGTGTGCGTGAACGCGTGTGCGTGTGTCTGTGTGTCTGTTGGAGGGGGAGAGGGTTCTTTCGCAAACCAAAAACTAAAAAGAAAACTCGCTCACCTCTCTTCCATACGCAATTCTATTTCGTAAGTTTCAGAAGAAAACTTTATTGTTTAACATCGATCATCACAGATGTTTAATCATTTCGTGTTCCACATGCAGTTCAGAATCCATTACTGTATATATATATATATATATATATAGAGAGAGAGAGAGAGAGAGAGAGAGAGAGAGAGAGAGAGAGAGAGAGACAAAGAGATGAGGAACATTTTTGGGGGGAAGGGGTGGGGGGTGTATAGCAAAACGTTGCTGAAAAGATCAGTTTTTGCAAGATTGGTATAGACATAATAGATAATGATACTATGTATATCAACTATAGGATGTTTAAGCCAAATTCTGGTCAAGATGCTTACTTTACTGTGCTACCAAATAACTGTGTTAATCAGTTAGTTAAGTTTAGGACAACCAATAATGCTTTGCCTGTTAATAGTCAGCGCTTCAACAATTTACCAAGAAACGAAAGAATCTGTGATAAATGTTCCACTACCGACATTGCTGATGAGTTTCATTATTTGTTTGTGTGTCCTTTCTTTGAAAGTGACAGTCAAAAGTATCTACCTAGATATTATAGAAACCGCCCAAACTCCTTTAAATTCCACTGATTGTTTTCCGAAAAAAGCAATAGAATATTGTTAAAACTAAAAGCATTTCTCTCTTCTATTTGCAGTTCCTTTCGTCGGTAAAGCAACGTCTGTGGTAAATGGATGATGATGAATTATTTATTAATGTATATTGGCAGTGCCTATTGCTCTTTTGTTTTTTTCCACTTTGTTCTTTTGACATCACTCTTATTGTTTGAATGGTATATCTAAAATATGTATGTATGTAACGTTTCGATGTGTCCATGGGGCACAAGAAATAAACGTTTTTGTCTTGCCTTGCCTTGCCTTGAATTTCCGGCAAATAGCGGTGTAAGCAGCCAGTGAAATGATTGACAAGCACCATTCATTACCATTGGTGCGTTCTTGCACGTGCAGTCCGTATATACTGAAATCAAACATATTTTGTCAAGCTGCTCAATGGTGCACGTAGTGCTTTTGTGTCTTCAATCAGAAGCCAGTCCGTAGACCATGACCATTTTGCAGCCTGCAAAAATTTAAACCATCGCTCGATTTTTTTTTTTTTTTTCAGTTTCAGTTTTTAGTTTCACTTTCTCAAGGAGGCGTCAGTGCCTACGGGCAAATCCATATACGCTGCACCACATCTGCTGGGCAGATGCGTGACAGAAGCATAACCCAACGCGCTTGTCAGGCCTTGAGTGCATGCTTATAATTTTATATTTGTGCACCTATCAGAGCGGATTTCTTTTTACATCAGTTTTGCTGTCATGGGTTCTTTTTCAGTGCGCCAAGTGCCCCGTGCTGCACACGGGGACCTCAGTTTATTCTGTCAAACTCGGGAGAAAGGGCAAGAGCGGGAATCGAACCCACACCCTCGCGGACTTTCCACATTGGCAGCTGAGTGTCTAAACCATTCTGCCACCTTCCTCCTTTTTTTAAAATTCTATTTTTAACATTTTATTTAAACATACCTGCTTTCACGAAGTGATCATTAACTGTTTGTGAACTCTGTATCTGTCATCACAAGCACTAACTACGAAGGCTATAGGTTCCTTGCAACACACCGTTCTCTAAAGAGTGCTGCACTGTGCGCTGTTAACAGAGGACGTTTGTGAGCTGAGCTGTGGCTGGGAACGAGCGAATGATTTGCCGCTAACACAGTTCCATACCGACATTTCACCTTCACCTTCACCTCTCCCGTAGTCTGGGTTCAGACCGTTGGGGCACCGCTGCTGACCTGGCCACCACCCCTCTCCACTCTTCACGGTTTTCTGATTTCCTCAGGGCGTCACCGAGCGTCAAGCCTGTCCAACCCCGGATGTTGTCTTCCCATCTCTTCCTCTGCCGTCCTCTCCTTCTGCCTCCTTGTACGGTGCCTTGCAGGAACGTTTTGGCAAGACCAGATGATCGGGATGATCTCATCTCGAAAGCTTGGATTCTTCTCTCGATGTCCGCAGTCAGGGTCCAAGTCTCGCAGGCGTAGAGCAATATTGATATAACCAGGGAACGCATCAGTCTGATTTTTGAGCACCGACATTTACATGATTCCAAGCCGTAATTTTAAAACCAGACGTTTCTGTTTACGGGGGATATTTTCATCATACAAAATATATGCGATATATATTGGTAGAGATGTAGATAGATAGATAGATAGATAGATATGCATATCCACGGTGATCTCAAACACGATCATCTCTCATATTAATATACAAATATTATCTCTCACTATTTCATCAGATTGAGATCATAAAGAAAACGTGCACCTTGTAAGGTGGTATAATTATACACTTTCCAGGACAGGCATAGACAGGTAGACGGATGATTAAGAGAAGAAAAACACAGGGCTTGCCAGCCACTAACTTGTTTTTATTCTGCCAAGTTTCCACCTTGTCAGGCTTCCTCAAGACTGTGGCACACTTTCACAAGGCGCCTTCCCCACCACCTCCACCTCCCCTTTCACTCGACCCCCCCCCCCCCCCTCAGCCCTTCCCCTCTTACTCCTAAGCTTATCTGATGGGGCTTTTTCACTTTTACCACAGCATTGAAGAAGCCTAGTATGATGAATGAGAGAGAGACACACACACAGAGACACAGAGAGAGAGAGAGAGGCAGGCAGGTAAGCAAACAGACAGATAGACAAACACATACATATATAATTTTTCTATGCATTACAAACTGCATTAAGGTGTCCTTTTCATCATAAACACATCTCAATGTCTTGCATATGACAATGTGAGCTATCATAAAATAATCTAAACTGGGACCTCAAAGAACACATTAGATAATTCTTTAAAGGGTTCAAAAAGACACATCTCTTAGCCCTCTCTTAGACTGTCCATTTTTTTTGTCCAGTACACAAACACTGGAAAAAACATACATCAATTCTATCCGGGCCTTTGCCCCCAGATGTATTCTCTCGACTGGTCTATTTTCTCGTGGTGGTTTACACAGTCTTTTGTTTTCTTACTTGGAACACGTCACAACACACCACAATTGCAGATAAAACAGGACAACAAGAAAAAAAAACCCACTATTCAAAAGCTCTGTCATAACATAACTGTGTTTTTGAAGTATGAGACGGACCTCATCACAGGAGGAAAATTATAAACAGAACATGAATGGAATAATTACTTTGCCCAATGAACAAAGAAATCATGGAATCGTACAAACAGCAGTTCTATCCTGCCCTGTCTGAATAAACAATCAACTGCGTGGCTCTAAGTCTGACCACCGAAAAACCGCGACAGCCGTGACTCGGAAGCCGGCTGCATGCGATGTCTTCTTCACTCCGCAGGCTGACACAGGGTGGCGGTTCGAGCCCCCGGCTGGGGCGTGGTGGTACCCGGGGGGCAGGGGGTGCACTCAGTGGCGCCGTCCTCGGGAGAGAAGTGGCCCAGTGGACAAGGCAGACAGCGCGAGGTGCCTGGGGGCAGGTGGTGACCCTTGGGGCACCCCACTGCAACAACCGGGTGGATTTGAGGACGGGGTGGGTGTGGGAATGGGAGCGAGGGATGGGGGTGGGGGAGGGTGTGGGGTGTGGGGTGTGGAGGGTGGCAGTCGGTGCAGAGAAAGGAAAAAAAGGGATAAAGAACAGTCTGACGGGGTTCATAAAGACAGAGAGAGAGAGAAAGAGAGGGGAGAGAGAGAGAGAGGGAGAGGGGAGAGAGAGAGGAGAGAGAGAGAGAGAAGGGAGAGAGGGAAAGAGAGGAAGAGAGAAAGAGAAGGGAGAGAGGGACGGAGAGAGAAAGGGGAGAGGGAAAGGGGAGAGAGAGAGAGGGAAGAGAGAGAAAGGGGAGAGAGAAAGAGGAGAGAGAGGGGGAGGGACGGAGAGAGAGAGTTCAACAATAACCGTCAACGCCGTTATGGTTAACATCCTCATCATCGTCATCATCATCGTCGTCGTCGTCGTCATCGTCATTAGCATCACAGCAGCTGCATCACTTTCATCATTGCTGTTTTCCTTCTTCTCCGCTTGATCATCACCACCACCACCATCATCATCATCATCATCGTCGTCGTCGTCTTCCTCCTCCTCCTCCTCTTCCTCATGACGATGCCTTGGTTCATCACAATACCGTCATTTTTCTACGATATCAGCATCAGTTTTATCATCATCACTGACTTTATCATCGTCGTTGCGGCTCACTTTACAGGTCCTGTGACCCGGCTAGAGAGGACAGCCCCAAAGTCCGCTGGAGGAGTGCTTTTGCAGCCCTGTGCTCCACAGGGAGTCAATAGGCTTAAGTCAGTTACGTCAAGAGTTTCAGCAATAACCGGAGCTGATAGCTTCAATATTTTGCCATCAAGACCATCAACGCCTTTTGTATTTGTTTGTTTTTGGTGGGAAAGCGCATATTATATTCATGTACGGTCAATAATTATATATTTAGGTTACAAGTAATATTTTAGAGCTACAGGAGACATGAAGAATTTCCAATACGTTTTGATCTGATTTATCAGTTTTAATTACAAAAGTGTGAATTTAAGTTTTCAGGACATACAATTTTTGGGTTTTGTAGTGTGCATATTTGCATTCTTTTCTCGTTAGCTGACTGATAGCTTTCTAGATGGATTAACTCAGTACGGCCAGTCCTCTCTTCTCCTCTACACAGACCCCTCGGATGTCCAGTGGGTGTCTGAATGACCCAACCCTTAGCTTCTGTCGTCAGAATTGTGGTATTCTTTGTCAACATTCACCTCTTCAGTATAAGAGCCTTCCGCTTGTAATATTTTGATGGTGGTAATTGGGGTGAAACGCTGTTAACGTCGTCTCTTTCGCCGTTCGTATGGAGAGAGTTAAGGAGCAAACAGCTACTTGTTTATTGTCTGTTAGCATCACAGTCATCGTCCTTCCTCGTTGTTTTTATCATTATCATCATCATCATCACCTCCACCATGAAAGCCATCGTCCCCTTTGCTATCATCATTATCCTCGTTCTGGTCGTGGTCAACCCTGTAATAATACTAAGAAGAAAAAGGAGGAGGAGGAGGAGGTGAACAAGAACATGAACATGAACAAGAGCAAGAAGCATCTTCAAAAGTCATTTCCCTTGCTATCACGATCATCATCATCATCATCATCATCATCATCACCATCAATCAACACCACCACTACCATCATTACCGCGATCTGATCTGATGCAGAAAAAAAAAGTTGCTGACCACAGGCGAAGCGTTGGTCAGTCAGGCGCTGAGGTCTGGGCAAAGTTCCGTGGGGACAAATCAAGCGGAGGGAGGGGCGTGCCACACGGGGGACACTGGTCCGCAGCTGGCTGACGGTCAGCCTTCCAGAGGCTACTTGCACTTTGAGAAGATGTGTCAGCAACTCTTTCGTCTGGTGGGCTGCCTGGAGGCACAGAACGCACAAAATAATGTTTTACTGAAAAACCACGAGTAGCATGTGGTTTGCAAAGGAGGTACATGCATGCATGCATACATACATACATACATCGAGTGGAGTGATGGCCTAGAGGTAACACGTCCGCCTAGAAAGCGAGAGAATCTGAGCGCGCTGGTTCGAATCACGGCTCAGCCGCCGATATTTTCACCCCCTCCACTAGACCTTGAGTGGTGGTCTGGACGCTAGTCATTCGGATGAGACGATAAAACGAGGTCCCGTGTGTAGCATGCACTTAGCGCACGTAAAAGAACCCACGGTAACAAAAAGGTTGTTCCTGGCAAAGTAGTGTAGAAAAATCCACTTCGATAGGAAAAACAATTAAAACTACACGCAGGAAAAAATACAAAAAAAGGGTGGCACTGTGGTGTGGCGACGCGCTCTCCCTGGGGAGAGCAGCCCGAATTTCACACAGAGAAATCTGTTGTGATAAAAAGAAATACAAATACATATACATACATATGATTATGTGACACACTGATTGATAGACAAACATCAGGGACACAACATTTCAGAACCTACGGGCAGGCAAACCAGCTAAAGTTTCAGTTTCAGTTTCAGTAGCTCAAGGAGGCGTCACTGCGTTCGGACAAACCATATACGCTACACCACATCTGCCAAGCAGATGCCTGACCAGCAGCGTAACCCAACGCGCTTAGTCAGGCCTTGAGAAAAAACAAAAACAAAAAAAACAAAACAAAAAAAAAACAAAAAAAACGGGGGAATAAATAATAGATAAGCTTACATAAATAAATAAATAAATAAATGAATAATAATTATAATATAGAAAAAGGTAGTAGTAATAATAATAGTAATACTCATAAAATGATAATGATAAAAAACAAACAACAACAACAACAACAACAACCACACGGACAAGAAGTAGAACAAAAAGCAGAACAAAAGAAGAAA
>NC_134902.1:34070504-34073004 GCF_041734735.1 Babylonia areolata | reverse complement strand
TAGGTGTCGAAAACCTGACCATTTTTCCAAGACGTGAAAATTCCAATTGCTCTCAACTGCTGCATGACAAACGATTTCTTTACCATTGATAGTTGGATATGCCACTGTATACATATCACAAAACTAACATGCAATTAGTCATACGCTTCTTCCATCGCAAAAGGATCAGTTGCTAAAGTGAAGACTGGCTTTTAGCGTGTCGCCACCTGAGGGAACAGGTCAATTTTTGTCTTTGAAAGAAACAAGCTGCATCCAGTCGAAGTACTACCCCAGCCGCATAATAAATAATAGAAATATGATAACTAACATTATGTATGACGGTCTGCGAGTTTTAGTTTTTTTTCCAATATATCTTTCGGATCTTTCTTTACTCTCTTCATTTATATCTATACGAACTGGCAATGCTTAAATGTTGTCACAGCTGTGGTTAGCGGTGTCAGTAACATTCCAAATCAGGTGGTTATAAAAAAAGAATGTGAATCCAAGATTATATTATATGAGAAACATAAAAGGGAAGTTAATGTTTCAAGTACTCTTGGTACTATTCTTTTAATAATCAGCGTTCGGCTTGGTGCTACTAGTGCCAGTCTATTTTGAAGCGTCATAGCCGCTCCAACATTACTTGGAACCGAGGCTGTTGCTGGGAACCGCGGTCCTGAATCTCATTCGCAAGAGCATACCTATAAATCGAAAATTGCGAAATAAAGCAAAGAAACTTAGATTCGTATGACTGCTGAATACAAGTTAAGGACAATAAATATTCTTTATTCTAAACCGTTACTAGACGATGAAATAACGAATAAAATGTTCAAATCCTTATTACATCCTAAGTTGATAAATGCTTACAATGAAATCGGAGAAATGATATCTAAAACTGAAATTAAGACGTGATACAAGCCGGCCATTAGGACAGATTTTAAAAAAAAATTAAAAAAAAACAAAAACAGGCCGACACATTTCCCACGCATCGATTTGTTGTACGAAACACCTCTGAGCCTCTCCACACTTTCGCCTTGCCGGTGGAGAGAGATTCCCATATGGGGTGTGACGAATCCTATGGTAGCCCACACAGATGAGCTCTCTCACGACCTGATCGATAATAATAATAATAAGAAGAATGATAATGATAATAATGGTATTTATATAGCGCTGAATCTTGTGCACAGACGAATCAAAGTGCTTTCGCACCAGTCATTCTCACGCACGCATAACCCTAAAACTGGAGAAACTGAAGACAAGGAAGAGGCAGGGAAGGGTGGCTATTTTGGGAAGAGGTGGGTTTCAAGGCCAGACTTGAAAGAGCTGAGTGTGGAGACTTGACGAAGCGAAAGAGGAAGTTCATTCCAATTGCAAGGTCCAGAGACAGAGAAAGAACGGCGGCCAACAGTCGAGAGTTTGAATCTGGGTATGCGTAAATGGAGTGCATCCGAAGCTGATCGCAGTGAGCGAGATGGAGTGAAGAGGTGAAGGCAGCCACAGAGATAGGAAGGGGCTGATTTGTGAATGCATCTATAACATAGAAAGGTCTCTGAAAGGTCAGCATGGCGGATATTTGGGGTCAAAAATCAAAGTGGAACAGTAACGGCAATCTATATTATCATTCTCGATTGTGACGATAACGATGACTGTCTAGCTTTTTGATTGTGATGATAGCGATGACTGACTAGTTGGTTTTTGTTGTTGTTGTTTTTATTGTGATGATAACGATGACTGACTAGCTTTTTTATTGTGATAACGATGACTGACTAGTTTTTTGATTGTGATGATAACGATGACTGACTAGCTTTTTGATTGTGATGATAACGATGACTGACTTTTTTTTTTTTATTGTGATGATAACAATGACTAGCTTTTTGATTTTGATGATAACGATGACTGACTAGCTTTTGATTGTGATAGTAATGACTGACTAGTTTTTTTTATTGTGATGATAACGATGACTGACTAGTTTTTTTATTGTGATGATAACGATGATGATAACGATGACTGACTAGTTTTTTTTATTGTGATGATAACGATGATGATAACGATGACTGAGTAGTTTTTTTATTGTGATGATAACGATGATGATAACGATGACTGACTAGTTGTTGTTGTTTTTTTTTATTGTGATGATAACAATGACTGACTAGTTTTTTGATTGTGATGATAACGATGACTGACTAGTTGTTGTTGTTTTTTTTATTGTGATGATAACAATGACTGACTTTTTTTTTTTTATTGTGATGATAACAATGACTGACTTTTTTTTTTATTGTGATGATAACAATGACTGACTTTTTTTTTTATTGTGATGATAACAATGACTGACTTTTTTTTTTTTATTGTGATGATAACAATGACTGACTTTTTTTTTTATTGTGATGATAACAATGACTGACTTTTTTTTTTATTGTGATGATAACAATGACTAGCTTTTTGATTGTGATGATAACGATGACTAGCTTTTTGATTGTGATGATAACGATGACTGACTAGCTTTTGATTGTGATAGTAATGA
>NC_134902.1:34055504-34065504 GCF_041734735.1 Babylonia areolata | reverse complement strand
GGTCAGGTAAATTCACATCTCGGAAGTGAGGAAACTCACAGTGAAGTGTTATTCCCAAGCACGTTATTCCCAAGTACCATGCCGTAAACGGCCCAATCCTCTCTCTTTCTGCCATTCTAACCTTCCCCCCAACTGAAGTCTAGAAAATTCACACGTTAGAAGGGAAGAAAATCGGGGTCAAGCGTTATTCCTAAGGACACAACACCACGTCGAAACGGGGCCTGGAACCCCTAGTCAGATGTCCAACATCTAACCAACTCTGTCAAGGCCCCTCAAGATAACAAACGGACCCTGGGAAATTAGTTTCAATGGGGAAATGGTACACACTATGTATTCAGAGATGGTGATGTTTCGTAAAAAATGAATAAATAAATAAATTTAAAAAGGCACACGAGCACAGATACAGACAGACACGTGAACACCGGCACAGACAGACAGGGGGAGAAACAGATATCAGCCACATGGACATTTCACTTTCAGTTTCACTTTCACATTGAGGCGTCACTGCGTTCCGACGGGCGCAATAGCCGAGTGGCTAAAGCATTGGACTTTCTATCTGAGGGTCCCTGGCTCAGATCTCCGTAACGGCGCCTGGTGGGTAAAGGGTGGAGATTTTTCCGATCTCTCGGGTCAACAATACATGTGTAGACCTGCTAGTGCCTAAACCCCTTTCGTGTGTATGTGCACGCAGAAGATCAAATACGCATGTTAAAAATCATGTGATCTATGTCAGCGTTCGGTGGGTTATGGAAACATGAGCATTCCCAGCATGCACACCCCCGAAAACGGAGTATGGCTGCCTACATGGGGGGGGGGGGGGGGGGGGGGGGGGGGGGGGGGGGCAGGGGGGGCAAATATACAAAACGGTCATACATGTAAAATGTTACATGTCTGTCTGACTGTGTATGTGTGCGTGCCTGAAATCTGACTGAATGACACGGGAAACGAATAATGAGCGCCGAATGTCAGCCGTCAGTCCGCTCTACCCAGGTAAGCAGCCTGTTGTACAAGTGACCATGTGTTTGTAAAGTGCTTATAGCTTGGTCTCCGACTGAGTATAGAGGCTGTATAAGTATCCATATCATTCATCATTCATTCATTCAAATCCATATACTCTACACCACATCTGCTAGGCAGATGCCTGACCAGCAGCATAACCCAACGCGCTTAGCATAACCCAACGCGTTTGAGTGCATGCATACATTTTTAAATGTACCTGTCAGAGTGGATTTCTTCTGTATAATTTTGCCAGAGGACAACACTCTCGTTGCCATGGGTTCCTTTTCAGTGCGCCAAGTGGGAAACCTCGGTTCATCGTCTCATCCGAATGACTAGACGCTGAGTTTGATTTTCCAGTCGAACTTGGTAGAGAGGGCGAGAGCGAGATTCGAACCCATATCCTCACGGACTCTCTGTACTGGCAGACGAGCGTCTTAACCATTCTGTCACCTTTCTCCTGGAATGGACGACAACCGAATACCTGAGACGTTCACAGCAAACTCGCAGCTCCGTGAGTTGCCAGCCAGATCCGAGGCCCAGCACGTCACATTCGTCACGCCGGGCGGAAATGACGCACCGGAAGCGACGTCACAGGTCACGTAAGTGACGTTTCCGGAGCTGTCAGAGGCCTCTGGAGGGGACCAAGTCACGTGGGTATCTTCACCAAGTTTGGAGGCAAACACGTGTAAGTCGTCGGGGCAGGACTTGGTGAACTGAGGAGGTTCAGTGTCTACAACAACAACAGCTTCAACAATAACATCAACAAGAACATTACGATAACAACAACAACGAGAGTAATAATAATAATCATCATCATCATCATCATAAAAATAATTTTATTAGTAGTATTATTATCAATCATCATCATCGTCATCTTTATCATCATCATTATCATCATGATAATAACAATATAAATGATAATAAGGACAAGTTCAGCGCGTCTTCCCCTGCAGTGCTGAAAGTGGTTTATATGTGAAGTGGAGGGTGGTAACAAGATGTGGTCAGATGTACACAAACAACACAGTTCGGTTGGACAGCACAAGGCAAGATAAGACAATTGCATGGGATTTGTTTCATGTAGCCTCGGGGGCCATCATCAACAAAGCCATGGAATCTCATATTCTGCATGGTGGGCGCGACAGCCGAATGGTTAATGCGTCAGACTTCCTATCTGAGGGTCCTGTGTTTGATCGTAGTATCAGCGCCTGGCGGATTAAGGGTGGAGACTTTTTTTTTCTGATTTCCAGAGTCAACATAGTCTTCAAACTTGCGTCTGCCCACTCCAAGTGATATCAGATTCAGTAGTTGTGCAGATCTACCAGTTTTCCTCGATCCCCAACGTGTGTGTCTGTCCACATGCAAACGATCAAACATACACGTTAAATTAAAGATCTTGTCATCCATGCCCGCATTCGCTGAGTTATAGAAACACGAATATATCCAGCGTAATGTTGATAATACTAATGCTACTACCACTACTACTACCACTGCTACTTCTACTATTACTAACAAAAATCCCAATAATAATAATAATAATAATAATAATAGTTTATAACTGTTGAGAACTATTCTCTCGATGAGTGATCTCAAAGCACTTTACAATAAACATGAAACACATATACACACATGCCATTACTCATGATTTAACACACAAAAACATGAAACATATTCAAAGACTACGTACTACGTTACTTATCTACACACACACACACACACACACACACACACACACACACACACACACACACACACACACACATACACACACACACACACACACATACACACACACACACACACACACACACACACATACACACACACACACACACACACACACACACACACACACACTAGCAAACCAAACAACCCACACACCTTTACATTACAATAATATACCTCCTACCTCTGTTCTTTCTCAAAGTCACCATATTCAATCAGATATTCAAATAAAGCAGATCCGAACTCACACAAGTACACGCGCACTTACACCCAACCAACCCCAACGAAACCAGAGTACAGCTGCCTATGTACTGTTAAACGTATTAAAGTCCATCAGTGGATAACGTGTAAACGTGGGAGCTGTATGCAAAATAAATAAATAAATAAATAAAAATAATAATAAATAAATAAACAGATAAAATAAATTAAGTAAAATCAAACAAAACAAAATAAAACAGAGCACCTCTGCACGTTCCGTGAAGTGTCCAAGTCTGGTTGCCAAGGCACCGTATCGTCGCGGGCACCTGTCTGCTGTAACCGGGATCACAGGTCAAAGTGCATTCAGCCGGGACCTGACGACCTTGTGGGCACAGGAAAAACCCGTTGACTACTTGTGGTGGGGCAGGGCACAGGATGGCTGGAAGCAGAGAGAGACACAGAGAGAGAGAGAGAGAGAGAGAACACTGAACACCGAAATGTTTCATGTCATTAGCTGTAAAGCTCTTGTATATGATAGAAGGTACTATCAGAACAAAATGGTGCAAAACAGATAAAATGGAACAGAAAGGGACAAACAGAATTGAAACAAAAATAGACTAAGAGATTAGCGACACTTTAGCACTTTGTCATTAGCTTAAAGTACATGCGACACAGGGGGGTAATGTGCCTTGAAAGAGAGACAGACAGACAGACAGACAGACAGACAAGCAGAGACAGAGAGAGACAGAGAGAGAGACACACAGAGAGAGAGCAATGCCAACACACACACAACTCAGGGAGATGAACGCGGAAAAGGAAAACAAAAAGACGATAGGGAGGGGGAGGATAAAAGAAAAAAGAAAAGATAGAGATGGAACTGAACAAAAAAGAAAGGAATACAGAGAACAGGAAAAGAGAATAAAGGACAAAAGTAAATTCCATGAAACGAACGGTAAAGCACGGGACACATAGGCGCACTCATGTGTGTGTGTGTGTGTGTGTGTGTGTGTGTGTGTGTGTGTGTGTGTGTGTGAACAGCATCAAATGATTGATTAATGATGTACGAATACACCTAAATTCGTTCCCAAACAAACAAAACAATACCATGGACAACAATAACATTGTTCAGTTTCTTTTCTTTAAACCTTCCATCATTTCCATCCTTCCTCCTTTCCTGTCATTCATTCATTCATTAAGTCAGTAAGTCAATTAGACCATGATTGCACAGTCAGACGTTAATCTGCGGGAGCAGGTAAAGCGATTCTTCTATCATCGATGCGATGCTTACCGTCGCAAGATGGCGGAGCCTGATCCCATAGCCTCGTTCCCATGCAAGTGAGAGAAGAGTGACCTTGAAGTCGGAACCCCGCATTGCACTCAAAGCTGCACTTCGACCCCTCCACATGACCGCTCGTGCAAGTCACGTGACCGTCAGCAGGCTGGGTCAGAGGCGAGCACTGTTTTGCTGACAGTGTGAAGTAAAGGGGAAAATGGTCAGCGGGATGTTCAGGCCCCAGCGGCTGGGTTGCAAGAGCGAGCTTAGCAGCATTAAGTTTGCCTATCGTTAAGAATGTTCCTAACTCCACGGTAAAGTCAATACATACCTACTTAGGACCAGTCTTAACTCTAAGCAAACTTTGTGCTGCGAAGATCAACCCGGCCCAGGTCCCCGATTTGCCCCATTGTGTTATGCTGCATTGTGCTGTGCCGTGCTGTGCTGTGCTGTGCTGTGCTGCTCTGTGCCGTGCTACGTTGCGCTACGTCGTGAGTGAGAGAAATTGTACTGCACTACACTGCACTGTGCTGCAATGTGTTGTGTTGCGTTGTGCTCTTCTCTGCTGTGCTGTGCTGTGCTATGTTGTGCTGTGCTGTGCTGCGCTGCTCTATGCCGTGCTACGTTGCGCTACGTCGTGAGTGAGAGAAATTGTACTGCATTACACTGCACTGTGCTGCAATGTGTTGTGTTGCGTTGTGCTCTTCTCTGCTGTGCTGTGCTGTGCTATGTTGTGCTGTGCTGTGCTATGTTGTGCTGTGCTGTGTTGTGCTGTGCTGTGCTGTGCTGCTCTGTGCCGTGCTACGTTGCGCTACGTCGTGAATGAGAGCAATTGTACTGCATTACACTGCACTGTGCTGCAATGTGTTGTGTTGCGTTGCGTGCATTGTACTGCGTTGTGTTGTGCTCTTCTCTGCTATGTTGTGCTGTGCTGTGCTGCGTTGTGCTGTGCTGTGCTGTGCTGTGCTGTGCTATGTTGTGCTGTGCTATGATGTGCTATATTGTGCTGTGCTTTGCTGTGTTGTGCTATGTTGTGCTGTGCTGTGCTATGTTGTGCTGTGCTATGCTGTGATGTGCTGTGCTGTACTGTGCTATGTTGTGCTGTGCTGTGCTGTGCTGCGTTACGTTGCGTTCTGTTCTGCTGTGTTGGTTCAATATCTTTTTCTTCTTCTTCTTCTTCTTTTTTTTTTTTTTTTTATTTTTTTTTTTTAAACCCCTTTCGGGCTAGGACACTGAAATAAGCAGAACGGCATAAGCCTGACGGAAAATGAGAAAGAAACTGTCAACAATATCAACGCAACAAGTTCGCCAAATGCACAGTGCAGATAACCTGTGCACTGTTTTTGACTCCATCATTTCCCCTCTCGCCTCGTAAACGAATACACATAATGTTCAGAACCCATTTTCAAAGAAATCCAAAAAGGACACTGTGTGTGTGTGCGTGTGTGCGTGTGTGTGTGTGAATGAAAAAAGAACAACGTCTCATTTATGAAAACAATGTCATAATGCCAGGCTGACTATAATCCCCTTGCAGTTTCAATGTCTTTCTAACAAACATTCACGCAAACGTTTTAAACTCTCAAATGGAAAGCGTAACTTTCTTGACTTTGAGAACACCAGTTCACAAACATCATAACCCAACTCACTGTATCAAAATCAAGTCAGATGACACCAAAACAAACAAACAACAACAGCAAAAATATAGTCAAATCAGTTTCAGTAGCTCAAGGAGGCGTCACTGCGTTCGGACAAATCCATATACGCTACACCACATCTGCGAAGCAGATGTCTGACCAGCAGCGTAACCCAACGCGCTTAGTCAGGCCTTGAGGGGGAAAAAAAAGAAAAAAAAAGAAGAGGTGAATAAATAATAGATAAGCTTACACAAATAAATAAATAATAATTATAATGTAAAAAAAAAAAAAAAGAGAGAGAGAGAAAAAGGTGAATAAATAATAGATAAGCTTACACAAATAAATAAATAAATAAATAAATAATAATTTATATATATATATATATATATATATATATATATATATATATACATAGTAGTAATAATAGTAGTAATAATAATAATAATAAGTCGAATCCATTTCAGCGATGCCACGTCACTTCAGACGGAACCGATCCGAACAAACTTGGTTTAAATAGATCCAAGCGAAAACCAATTCGTTTTCTTACGAAACTGAGGCAAAACCAGAATATCAACGGAACAACCCCCCGCCCGACCCCACCCCACCCTCACCTTCAACGTTGACCAGGAAAGTGCAGGAAGCATTGTTCCCTGCATGATCGGCCGCAGTCACAGTCACCCTGTGTCGCCCCACCCCTAACCTTGACCCTTTTGCGGGGTCGTAGGTCAAGGTGACAGGGTCAGGGCCGTTGTCGGTCACGGCGGGGTCAGCCCAGGTCACGGCGAGGGGTGATCTTAAAGGGCCGGAGAAAGTGGACAGGTCGGCAGGACAGCCCTGGGGGAACCTGGGGGGCTCTGTGTCTGTTATGTGTGCAGGCAGCGCGGAAGTTAGTGAGTGACACATACGACCTTTCTTTGACCGAAAATATACCGTAAAATCAGTCTACTTTGAAGTTCACACACACACACACACACACACACACATACACACACACACACATACATACATACACGCACACACACATGTATATACATATATATATATATATATATATAGAGAGAGAGAGAGAGAGAGAGAGAGAGAGAGAGACTGATTGATTGATTGATTGATTGATAGATCATTATTAATAAATATTTTAAAAATCAAACGCTATTTGAATATATCATCCCCACCCCCTCCACCTCCCCATACCCCCACCCCCACCCCCACCAGCCCCTAAGAAAGAAAAAGAAGATACACATGGATATGAAACTGTGTGCATCAGAATGATAATCTTCAGTCCTTGAAGACAACAGGAAAATAAATAAATAAATAACACCCGAAAATACCCCAGCCCTCCTTAAAAAAAACAACAAAAATTCCTAAATAACAACAACAAACAAAACAACACTACTGCCCAACTAAAATGAATATTCTCTCTTATTTGTTGATACATTTCTCCTCCTCCTCCTCCTCCTCCTCCTACTCTTCCTCCTCCTCCTCCTCCTTCTTCTTCTTCTCCCTTACCTCTGTGAAGGGCCAGTTGGGCTTTGAACTAACTGCTCACCAGAACAATGATACAGAGTATGACGATGACGCTGAGCCGTCATCGGTGAACACTTTCAGACAACCAACCAACCAGCCAACCAACCAACCAATCTTCTTCTTCTTCTGCTTTCACTCGTATGCACACGAGTGGGCTTTTACGTGTATGGCCGTTTTTACCCCGCCATGTAGGCAGCCATACTCCGTTTTCGGGGGTGTGCATGCTGGGTATGTTCTTGTTTCCATAACCCACCGAACGCTGACATGGATTACAGGATCTTTAACGTGCGTATTTGATCTTCTGCTTGCATATACACACGAAGGGGGTTCAGGCACTAGTAGGTCTGCACATATCTTGACCTGGGAGATCGTAAAAATCTCCACCCTTTACCCACAAGGCGCCGTCACCGTGATTCGAACCCGGGACCCTCAGATTGAAAGTCCAACGCTTTAACCATTCGGCTATTGCGCCCGTCAACCAATCAATCAATCAACCAAGCAGCCAGCCAGCCAACCAACCAACCAACCAACCAACCAACCGAACGACTGACCACCACCCCCGCAGCAACCCCATTCCCAAACCCAAACCCCCACCTCCAAACAACTCTCTCCTCCCCCATCATACACGGCCTCCTCACCTTTGCAGGGCTGCAAGGAGGGGCTCCAGAGCCCGGCACTGTTGCAGGTGGTGATGGCAGTGCCGCTGGGTGTGTAGCCTGGTTGACACTGCAGCATGCAGTGCTGCCCGTAGGTCTGACCGGAGGGACAGTTCACCTGTCCAGCCTCAACACCTGCGGGCTTACCGCAGGACATGACTGCAGACAGACAAGGCACATGCGCACGCACGCACGCGCGCACACACACACACACACACACACACACACACACACACACACACGACATTTACAGCTGCTTTTCTTGCTGTTCCTACAGCTTCCATCAGCAAGTAGTTTCTCTCACTGCCGCTGTTACCACAGCTTAATTAAGGCTTACTAAGTTGGAGTTTCAAGTGGTGGTGCGGTGTTGTGATTATTCATTACTTTTGTTAAACTATGTTTTGTTCGAATTTTGTTCTTAATCCATACATGTATGTGTACGTAAATGTGAGCGTGCGTGTATTTGTATGTGCCTGAGTGTGTGTGTGTGTGTGTGTGTGTGTGTGTGTGTGTGTGTGTGTGTGTGTGTGCGTGTGTGTGTGTGTGTGTGCGCGCGCGCGCGCGCGCGAGTAAATTTTATGTTCTGGATAGGAATGCGTGCGCGGGATCTTGTGCTTTAGATAGACATAATTATTAAGCACTGTTGTATATTGTTATGAGGCCTTTTTCTTTATCTTGTTGGTGTCGGTATACAGCGGTGGGTGCTCTCGAGTTATAGACCTATCTATCCATTAATTAAGAAATAAAGAAAGAAAAAAGAAAAAAATATATAAATAAATTAAAAAAAAGATAGGAAGAAAGAAAAGGACGTGTCTCACTTGTGCATCGGGGAAAAGCGCTGTTCCACCGCCCATTTCTCTGACAGAGGACAGAGGAGGAAGCACCACCCAGTGTGTAGCCAGGAGGGCAGGTATGGTGACACACGGACCCGTAGATATTGCTCTGTTCCCCTCCAGAGCAGCTCTGAGACCCCGGGGACCCGAACGACCGTCTCTGATAGTCTGGGCAATAGGTCACTGAGAAAAAGAAGAAGAAGAAAAAAAAAAACCCGCCAACTTGAATCGAGGAGACAAAAAGAAATTAATCCAAGAAGTATGCAAAAACACACAAGTCAGAAGAGACAGAGACAGAGACACACAGAGAGAGAGAGAGAGAGAGAGAGAGAGAGAGAGAGCATTTTTGAAGTTAAGTATTGAAAACAAACGACCCAAAGTCACATTCAGTAAAAGGAAAGAAAGAAAAACAACAAAAATTACACCAAGGGAGTGTTAAATACAAACAAGAAAGAATTAACAACAAAGCAACAAATGTCAGGAAAAACAAAACAGAAAAAAACATACACCTACTTGAAACAACGAACAATTTTCTTAACTCTCTCCATACGAACGGCGAAAGAGACGACGTTAACAGCGTTTTTCTCCCCTATTACCACCATCAAAACATTACAAGCGGAAGGCTCTTACACTGAAGAGGTGAATGTTGACAAAGAATACCACAATTCTGACGACGGAAGCTAAAGGTTGGATCATTGAGACACCCACTGGACATCCGAGGGGTCTGTGTAGAGGAGAAGAGAGAACTGACCGTACTGAGTGAGTTAAAGAAGAAAAGTTAAAACAAACGAACGAAGTCCGAAAGAAAAGAATAGAAAAGAAGTATGAGTTTCAGTTTCAAGAGGTGTTTCCTGAATGGATATCCTTTGTATCGTCATCATCATCATCACCATCAGCATTATCATCTTCATTCTTCTTCTTCCTCCTCCTCATTGTATTGTATTGTATTGTATTGTATTGTATTGTATTGTATTGTATTGTATTGTGATGTGCTGGGTTGGACTACATTCCTTTGCAATGGGATGCGTTGCGTCATGTTGCTTTACATTGCATTGCGTTGCGTGATGCTGTGTTGTGTTGCATCGTATTGTATCATTTGCAAATCAAGAAAGCACCCCTCCTCCTCCCACCACCACCACCCATACACACACACACACACAC
>NC_134902.1:34045504-34050504 GCF_041734735.1 Babylonia areolata | reverse complement strand
TCACACGGATTCTGATCGCTGATTGGCTCCTTCTCAATCTGTAATAGGTGGTAAATATTCATGAGCTGAAACCAAACTGAACGGTTTTAACTTCGATCGATTTCAATTTCTGTTCACTAGTTGGTGGAAATGAAGAGCACATGCAATACATCAGTTAAGATAAGGTAAGATAAGATAAGAATAACTTTATTATCTCCAACTGGAGAAATTTGGTCAGGCGCATTATCACAACATAGACAAGTAAACAACATGGGGACCATAACTGTAAAAGTCAACAACAGCTTTTACGAATATTACGAAGATACAAATGTAAAAAAATATATCACATACATCGTTTCATACATACATCCACACACTGCAAGTAATAACTAGTATTCTTAATGTAAAAACAGAAAGAATTCAGAAACATTATTTGAATATAATTATAAACATAGCCTACTATACTACACATTGATTATAATAGACAGATAAGAATAAAGATGAATTGCGGAAAACCACAACCAGATAATCAGCACACACCCGCACCCCCCCCACCCCCCCCCCCCCCCCCCCCCCCACACACACACACACACGCGCGCGCGCGGATTACTTGATTAAACAAGAGTAATAAACATATGTTCTCAAATAAAAGCATTTCACATATGCAGTTGCTACATCATGAGCATTTACTGCGGGAATTTGAAACTCATGTCATGCCACTCCTTCTACAGCAAATTAGAAATTCAAGACAGTGTTTTGACGCTTTTATCAATCCTCGTGGAAACCGAAGACATTGGCAGCTGGATTTAAGGTTGATTCTGATACTGCATGTCCTGCATCATCCAGTGAGCTCTTCAGGACTGCGGTTCAGCACACACACACACACACACACACACACACACACACACACACACACACACACACCACAACACAACACCACACACGCACACACACACGCACGCACACACACACACACACACACACACACACACACACACACACACACACACACACACACATGCTGTACTCTGACGTTAAAGAGCTAAGACTGAAGGTCCTGTGCCCTTTTCAACCATCGGGGCAGTGAATTATTGTCTAGAGCTGTAACTGTACATCTGTAACTGTACATCTGGAACGACCGGAACATTGCACTCGGCTCAAAGATCAGACTGATGCGTACCCTGGTGACATCAATACTCTTGTATGCATGTGAATCGTGGACCTTAACAGCTGAAATAGAAAAGAGAATACAGTCCACTGAGATGAGATGCTTTCGAAGACTCCTGGGCATCTCCTACAAAGATCATATCACGAACGAAGAAGTTCGAAACATAATCAGGCAAGTCACTGGGCCCTACGAAGACTTGTTGACCATGGTCAAGAGACGCAAGCTGAAATGGTATGGCCATGTCATGAGATCATCAGGGCTTGCCTAGACATTCCTGCAGGGCACAGTGCAAGGGGGGAGAAGGAGAGCCAGACAGAGGAAGAGATGGGAGGACAACATCCCAGAATGGACATGCTTGAGGTTTGAGCGATACAATCAGGAGGTCAGAAAACCGAGAGGATTGGAGGATGCTGGTTGCCAGATCACCTGTGGCGCCACAACGGTTCACAAGACTACGGGATAGGTGAAGGTGAAGTGCCTAGAGCTGGGTTTAGGAAGGCGGGGCCCAGTCCTCTCCTCCTACCGCCTCAACTAGCTGTACCCAACTGAAGCCAGGTAGCCATTCACACCTGGATGGAGGATAGACAATCACTTCACCCTTCACCTGGGATCTGGGATGTTGTCCTCCCATCTCTTCCTCTGTCTGCCTCTCCTTCTCCCTCCTTGCACTGTGCCCTGCAGGAATGTCTTGGCAAGCCCTGATGATCTCATGACATGGCCATACCATTTGAGCTTGCGTCTCTTTACCAAGATCAACAGGTCTTCGTAAGGCCCAATGACTTGCCTGATTCTGTTTCGAACTTCTTCGTTCGTGATATGATCTGTGTAGGAGATGCCCAGGAGTCTTCGAAAGCATCTCATCTCAGTGGACTGTATTCTCTTTTCTATTTCAGCTGTTAAGGTCCACGATTCACATGCATACAAGAGTATTGATGTCACCAGGGTACGCATCAGTCTGATCTTTGAGCCGAGTGCAATGTTCCGGTCGTTCCAGATGTACCTCAGTTTTGTGAGCGCTGCTGTCGCCTGTGGAATCCTGGAGAGCACTTCGGGTAGACAATCACAAGCAAGAGCATTTCCCAAGGACACACACATCACCATGCCGAAAGTGGGCCTCGAACCTGATCACTGGTGAACACCAAAGTCCAACGCCTAACCAATTCTCGCCTCTCTGATGTTTTAACACTGGGGGCTAAACGGGACACACAAATACAGCTGAAGCAGGTTGGGATTTAATCAATTCTTTAATCGCAGGCGACTCAGGAAACTTGGATAATGGTGTGATTTTTTTTTAAACACAAACTGCACACTGTAAACATATGTAAAACAAAGGTTTACGAGATGGAATAGATATCTCTTTTACTCACTAACAATAACTAACCTTTCCGCTCTCCCTTCCGTGAAATCCAAGGCAAACAACTGCTGGGTGGGTTCCTGGTTCCTCAGCATGGCTGTATGGAACGATCGGCAGCTTTATCAAAGGGATTTATCGCATGACATCCGCAGCATTCATCTGTGTTCGTTCGTTCGCTGTTTTGCTTTGCCAGGAAGAAGATGATTATGAACACCAGTTGCTTTCAGTTTCAGGGAAGTTTCAAAGCGTAAGGACTGATCCATATGCGCTATACCACGTCGGATTTGCAAAAACCTCAAACACTATATCTATCTATCTATCTATCTATCTATCTATCTATCTATATCTATATCTATATCTATCTATCTATCTATATATATATATATATATATATATAGTGAGGGCCTACCCGTGCAGAATGTTAATCAACAAACGACAACAATTTTACGTTTAATCCGACTAATGATTGATCCGTATTTGTTTCGTAATCAGACCTGTTTATCGCTTACAAAGGTGTATGCTGCGAATGCTAGTGCAGGGCTGTTTCTTCTTTTTTCTGGGGGTGGGGCGTGGTGGGTGGGCTGGGGGGGTGTTGGGGGGGGGGGGGGGGGGGGGAGGGGGGTAGATAGGGTGTGAGAAAAGAGTGCAGGGGTTACAAAACAGGGAGGGATCAAGTGGGGAGAGGGGATATTTTGTTTGTTATCAATGATGACACAGTTCGGAACACTTCCTCTTCTGTTCAGTTAACTCCCAACTCCACCTGTGTAAGGTCGTGTGTTTTGTGAGAGAGGAGGTAGGGTGAAGGGGGATAGTTGGTGGGGGAGAGTAGAGGTATGGGGGTTGGGGTGGAGGGGGGGGGGGCTGCAGGAATGTAGGGGAGAGGAAGGTGGGGGGGCAAGGAATGATGGGGAACGGGGTGAGGGCGGTAGTTCGTGCGCTCGCTGTAATTGGTTTCATCGATGCAACTTTATTATTATATGACAAGACGCGCCCAGAAAGAACTGGTTTGTCTTGCCTTGTCTTGTTTCGTCACTTGAACGAAGGGAGAGCTGGAACATACATACACAACGCACAGCAACAATCGTCAATAAAGACTGCCACTCACAAGGTACAGCAACAATCGTCAATAAAGACTGCCACTCACAAGGCACAGCAACAATCGTCAATAAAGGCTACCACTCACAAGGCACAGCAACAATCGTCAATAAAGGCTACCACTCACAAGGTACAGCAACAATCGTCAATAAAGGCTACCACTCACAAGGTAGCACACAGCAACAATCGTCAATAAAGGCTACCACTCACAAGGCACAGCAACAATCGTCAATAAAGGCTACCACTCACAAAGCACAGCAACTATCGTCAATAAAGACTGCCACTCACAAGGCACAGCAACAATCCTCAATAAAGACTGCCACTCACAAGGCACAGCAACTATCGTCAATAAAGGCTACCACTCACAAGGCACAGCAACAATCGTCAATAAAGGCTACCACTCACAAGGCACAGCAACTATCGTCAATAAAGGCTACCACTCACAAGGTACAGCAACTATCGTCAATAAAGGCTACCACTCACAAGGTACAGCAACTATCGTCAATAAAGGCTACCACTCACAAGGTAGCACACAGCAACAATCGTCAATAAAGGCTACCACTCACAAGGCACATCAACTATCGTCAATAAAGGCTACCACTCACAAGGCACATCAACTATCGTCAATGAAGGCTACCACTCACAAGGCAAGGCACAGCAACAATCGACAATAAAGTCTACCACTCACAAGGTACAGTAACTATCGTCAATTAAGTCTATCACTCACAAGGCACAGCAACAATCGTCAATAAAGCCTACCACTCACAAGGCAAGGCACAGCAACTATCGTCAATAAAGGCTACCACTCACAAGGTAGCACACAGCAGCAATCGTCAATAAAGGCTACCACTCACAAGTACATCAACTATCGTCAATAAAGGCTACCACTCACAACGCACAGCAACTATCGTCAATAAAGGCTACCACTCACAACGCACAGCAACTATCGTCAATAAAGGCTACCACTCACAACGCACAGCAACTATCGTCAATAAAGGCTACCACTCACAAGGCAAGGCACAGCACCAATCGACAATAAAGGCTACAACTCACAAGACACAGCAACAGTCGTCAATAAAGGCTACCACTCAAAAGGTACAGCACCTACTACCATTACTACATATCCCCCACGTAAGCTTTTTTTTTCCTTTTTTTTTTCTTCTTTTTTTTCAGCTAAACTAACCCCACTGCCACTACAAATACCACGCCCATGTGTGTCACATTTCGTCTTCTTCTTCTTCTTTTTTTTTTTTTTTTTTTTTTTTTTTAGATTTTCGGCCTGATCGGGGATCTCAACTCACTCACGTCTGGTTGCTAACTTTCTATTCTTATTCATTTCTTCACCCGCTTACCTGTAACAACACCAAAAACAAATAACATTATCATCATGAACTGTACTCAATA
>NC_134902.1:34038004-34040504 GCF_041734735.1 Babylonia areolata | reverse complement strand
GTGGTGGGGTGGGGTGGGGGGGGGGAGGATGCTCATGAATCTATCTGTGAATGCGCAGATGGCTGAATAGTCCAATCTGCGCACAAAATGTTCGCTGACAGTTGGGGCAGACAAAGACAGGGATATCATTGTCAGGGAGCTTGTTTGCCCGTGACTTTCTGGCCTGCCTCTTCTGAACAGCTGCAGCAGTCCTGTTGGCCTCGCACAACTTGGCGCCTTTAACAGCAATGGACACACATACATATATACATACATGCATACATACACGTTCATTCGCAAAATTCCAATAGTCATCGGAATTACTTCTTTCTCTTCTTTTTTTTTTAACATCTGAACTGCGTTCTCATAAATAAAACAATGCACAACCACTCATTCATCCAAAAGTTCACAGAAGTTGCAAACATTTTGTTGTTGTTGTTGTTGTTGTTGTTGTTTATATATCGGGGTTTATTCATTCACCTATTCATTCATTCATTCATTTATTTGTTTGTTTATCTATTCCCGACTTTCATGCTTTTCGTCAAATCTAATCCCAATCCACTTCAATCACCCCAGGTAGAGTTGGTGCGTGAATGGTGAAGCTTCGCTTTGGGTTCATCCGCTGTTTCGCTCTCTGTCTTGTCCTCCAACAGCAGTGGTTTGGGGTTGTCGCAGCCCCAGTCCTGCTGTTCACTGGAGCCCCAGCAGAGGTAGATGAGGTAGGAGACAGTGACGATGACGAAGGAAACGAGGACACAGGTCTGCCACTCTTGCTCCGTGTTCTGTGAGAAACAAACCTAGTGATGGATTCTATGCTGATGGTAATATAATGCTGATTGTTTCTTATAATAACATTGCATCACTATCATTATGTGATGGCAGTGTTTTCACCGTGACCATCACAAAAATGAATAATAATAATAATAATTAGAAAAAAAAAAAACAAAAAAAAAATCCACCAACAACTCAGAAAGAAATACGTAGTGATGACCACATATCTGTTACCGACAAGTTTGCTCTCTCTCTCTCTCTCTCTCTCTCTCTCTCTCTCTCTCTCTCTCTCTCTCTCTCTCTCTCTCTCTCTCTCTCTCTCTCTCTCTCTTTCTCTCTCTGTTCGGAAACGAACACCACTATTTTTGTTTGCCCATTACTCAGTGACTTGAGGCAGAAGTTCCTAAACGATTTCCAAAATTCACCCATAAGCATACTGTTAGAAGGGAAAACGATAACTTCAATCGCCAAGTTGGCAAATTCATTTTTTGTTGCTGTGAGAAGGATACAACAAACCAATGCTAATCAACGGATTATATCTATGTGTATATCGTATTTTCATTGAACCTCGAATGCCAATGTTATCAGTAGGCTAGAATGTATGACGCGCAATAAATTAACATTAAACTCAGCTTGAATACTCAATATGGAAACTAATATAATGAAAAATAATTTCAGTTCGTACAAACTGTGTTCAAAGTAAAGTTACTGCATAGTTTGTAAACGAACTGTTGAATAACCAACTCCCTCTTCCCCCATCACTCGCCCCCTTCCCTGATGTGTATGTATGCCTATGGCCGAAGCACAATGAATTTGAACCTGAATCTCTCTCTCTCTCTCTCTCTCTCTCTCTCTCTCTCTCTCTCTGCCTTCCAGCTTGTGTGGCTGTGTGTCTCTCTGTGGGTCAGATGTAGTTCGTTTGGGATTTGTTTATTTGCTTGCTTTCTTGTGTGTGTGTGTGTGTGTGTGTGTGTGTGTGTGTGTGTGTGTGTGTGTGTGTGTGTGTGCTTTGTGTGTGTGTGTGTGTGTGTGTGTGTGTGTGTGTGTGTGTTCCTGTATATTTTATTTCATTGACACAATCCATTCTGCTTCTGTATATATCGTTGATTACTGCGGCTTATGTTGTTAAGTTTTAAAACCTTTTTTTCACTTATCGATGTCGATTGTTAAGAGTTCTGTGCTGTGGAGGTAGAGCGCATTTCAAACATCCATGTTTTTTTCCCACTGAAGAAGATTCATAGGCCGATATGGATATCACTGGACCATGTCAGAGAAAACTAAAACTTACATCTGCGTTATCAAGACGTTTAGAAGAGATAGGCTCAATATGTGCGAATGAAAAGAGAGGCCAAACAGGGCATCAGCTCACCGCCTGCTGACTGCTAAACTGAGGCTCGAGCTGAAGAAGAACTGGTTACAAATAAGCAATACAACGCAGACCATTGGAGAGACAACATGTTACGTGAAGAGTGCAGGCTGAATCTCTCCAAGAAACAACAATGGATAACCATTAAGCTAAGGGCACGAAGACATCAATATAGGAGGAAGTAACTGGTTACAGAAAACTCCAACACAAAGAGTGGATATCAGCAGATTATAAATGAAGGGGGAACTAAAGAACAGGATAGCATTGAAGAACAGCTGTACAAGATGTCTAAAGCAAGTGCGCAAGAAAAAACAAAATCCATGTCGAAGTCAACAGGGAAGAAAGATAAAGCATGAAGATGGGAAAACAAAAATATTAAATGGA
>NC_134902.1:33975504-34015504 GCF_041734735.1 Babylonia areolata | reverse complement strand
CTTAGTCCATCAGCCAGAAGGTTAATCGGTACCACTCATAGTGGCAAGTGTTATCATATATTTTTGGAATCGTCTTTGTTCCTAGATGTCAGAAAATCATGATAATGTTGTGAACGTGGCAGCTTTCTGCCTGTTATCACGTGATTTCTAACCCCACCCTACCGCGTCGAGAACGCGCACTGTGATCAAGCTCTGTTCTCCCAGAGCCTAAACCATTGAAGATAGAAAAACCATTATTGAACAAAAAAGATGTATAATAGCATGCTAAACAACTTTTGTTCTTATAAGTATATCAAATTATTATTTGTTCGTGAAATGCAGTGGCGTTTTGAGGATTTCATGTCATATTCACACAAAATTCGGCATGTCGTCTTTTGTCAAAGGTAAATCGTTAGATATAGGAAGACACTTTATGAAGCAAAAGGAAGTGCATGGGACTTGTGAACAACTTTTATTCTCATAACACTATCAAAATGTTGATCGTTTTGGAAAAGTAATCACTTTTGTGAGTGTCATCAAAGATTACGCAACACGACAAAATTTTCAGTTTGTGTTCTGCTCTGCCTAAATGTTTGCAAAGAAAAAAGTACTACTCAACAAGAAGATGTAGAATAGCACGCAAAACAACTTTTGTTCTTATACATATATCAAAATATTATTTTGTTCATGAAATGTAGTGCCGTTTTGAGGATTTCATGACAAAATTCACACAAAATGCGGCACTTCGTCTTTTGTAAAGGCTACCTAGTAAGATATAGGAAGACATATTTAGAAGCAAAACGAAGCGTAAGGGACGTGTGAACAACTTTTATTCTCATAAAACTATAAAAATGTTAATCGTTTCGGAAAAATCATGTCTTTTGTGAGTTTCATCAAAAATTACACAACACGACAAAATGCCCAGTTTGTCCAAGTCGGTGTAATGCTCTGTCTAAATGGTTGTAGATGTAAATATACAGGTAACTGCTAAACAACCAGATGAAGAATAACACGCTAAAGAAAATTTGAGCAGAAATAGATGAAAGTCAAATTAAAAGATATTGCATTTTGACCATGGGCACACATGCAAACTGGGGGAGGAGCAAAACAGAGACAATACTTGAAGACCTAAATCTATTAAAGGTAAATCAAACAGCAACCCTTGTTTTTATCATTTGATATGTGAAATTATCACATATTCTTATGATATAGGGATTAATATAAAGAAAGTAAAATCTATATTTTTCCTGTGTTTGTGTCTGTTTCAGACGGCGTCAGAGGGCAGTACTGACCACCAGAAGTACTTCTGATTGATAAGGATCCAGTACCATAATGGCAGAAGCTCCGCCTGAAGGAAGACCCGGATTAAAGTCTTCAGCTGACCAGTGTATCATCCACTAACAGACTTACAAATGTGATATGAAAATGAGTCTGATTTCTCCAAATTCATTCCAATCATGGGCAACTTTGCTTGAAGCGGCTGAAATAAGGAATCATGCACCTGTGCTGGATGCTGCCAAGACGGTAGTTGGTATGGAAGTACCAAAAATAAAATGCCATAGGTACTGCAGAACTGTCTTCACTATGAAACATACTTTGAACAGCCTGAAAAGAAAAGCAGAGGAACCAGTTCAACCACGTGAGGAAGCTTCGCAGACAAAGCGGCAAAGTCGAGGACCATCTTCTACTTCGAGGGTTCTTCCAAAACAATGTATATTTTGTGAAAAGTCTTCGAAGTATTTGAAAAATTACAACACAAGAGAACAGTTCATACAGGCAAAAGAACTTCGTGTGGATAAAACATTACGTGACATTGCTCCTGGGAAGAATCACTCTCTTGTTGATGGAATCTGCTATCTTTTGAAGACACAGTGCTGTGTCGTTCTCTTCAAGCTGTTCATATGATACTCCATGTCCTAGCCTGTTCAACGTTCTGATCAGCTACACGTTTCAAGTAAGACTTTTCAGACCATATTACAAAAGGATGTGTTTTGGAGTCTTCTGTTGCCCATTACTTACAGCAAACACAATGTCTTGGTTAAACGAGTCGATGAGGATTCGATTCCTGGTTGATGTGTTCTCGTTGTTTGGATCACCAGTAATGAGTGCCAGACGGAAGCGTTTCAGATCAGCGGGTCCAACAGATTCCATTGTGTCCAAATCTGAGGGGTTGATGGGCCATGGTGACTTGTTCTGCGAATTTTTCACTGCTTGTCGAAGATGCAGAGATGCTTTATCCAACACTTTGTCAATCGATGAGCTGTCTGATTTCCACAAGGCCAGCTGTATTTTGAGTGCCTGATACATTCGGCCAAGTTCGTGGGGACTGAGAGTGACTGGCATCACTAAAATCTTTCCATTTTCATCTGGAAACATAAACAGCTCCTCACTAAATCTAATCTCAAGCTTTCTACGGATGTGTCTAGTTGTGGAATCTTTGACGTCTTTGATACCATTCACTGACATGAACATCTTCAACTTCTCAGTAAGAGACACTAGAGGAATGACGTCTGGCTGTGCCATTAGTTCTTTGATGTGCTTGAAAAGCAAGGCATACGATGCATCTTCTGCGTTCTGATACGTCCTTTCTTTGTCATCTGGCATTTCCTCATCAGCCTCTTTCTGAGTTGGCAATCTGTCTTTACATGTTTCTTTAGTGTATAATCTGTAGCATGTCCGACGGTATTGTGCCTCAGCTCTGTTTGTCACTGCAGTTATTTTGGTGTCACATTTCACATTTTTTTCACAGCAATGTCACGTAGTGTTTTATCCACACGAAGTTCTTTTCCTGTATTAACTGTTCTCTTGTGCTGGATTTTTTCAAATACTTCGAAGACTTTTCACAAAATATACATTGTTTTGGAAGAACCCTCGAAGTAGAAGATGGTCCTCGACTTTGCCGCTTTGTCTGCGAAGCTTCCTCACGTGGTTGAACTGGTTCCTCTGCTTTTCTTTTCAGGCTGTTCAAAGTATGTTTCATAGTGAAGACAGTTCTGCAGTACCTATGGCATTTTATTTTTGGTACTTCCATACCAACTACCGTCTTGGCAGCATCCAGCACAGGTACATGATTCCTTATTTTAGCCGCTTCAAGCAAAGTTTCCCATGACTGGAATGTATTTGGAGAAATCAGAGACTCATTTTCATCCCATTTGTAAGTCTGTTGGTGGATGATACACTGGTCAGCTGAAGACTTTAATCCGGGTCTTCCTTCAGGCGGAGCTTCTGCCATTATGGTACTGGATCCTTATCAATCAGAAGTACTTCTGGTGGTCAGTACTGCCCTCTGACACCGTCTGAAACAGACACAAACACAGGAAAAATATAGACTTTACTTTCTTTATGTTAATCCCTATATCATAAGAATATGTGATAATTTCACATATCAAATGATAAAAACAAAGGTTGCTGTTTGATTTACCTTTAATAGATTTAGTTCTTCAAGTATTGTCTCTAAACCTGCATGTTTTGCCCCTCCCCCAGTTTGCATGTGTGCCCATGGTCAAAATGCAATATCTTTTATTTTGACTTTCGTCTATTTCTGCTCAAATTTTCTTTAGCGTGTTATTCTTCATCTGGTTGTTTAGCAGTTACCTGTATATTTACATCTACAACCATTTAGGCAGAGCATTACACCGACTTGGACAAACTGAGCATTTTGTCGTGTTGCGTAATTTTTGATGAAACTCACAAAAGCCATGATTTTTCCGAAACGATTAACATTTTTATAGTTTTATGAGAATAAAAGTTGTTCACACGTCCCTTACGCTTCGTTTTGTTTCTAAATATGTCTTCCTATATCTTACTAGGTAGCCTTTACAAAAGACGAAGTGCCGCATTTTGTGTGAATTTTGTCATGAAATCCTCAAAATGGCACTACATTTCATGAACGAAATAATATTTTGATATATGTATAAGAACAAAAGTTGTTTTGCGTGCTATTCTACATCTTCTTGTTTAGTAGTACTTTTTTCTTTGCAACCATTTAGGCAGAGCAGAACACAAACTGAAATTATTTTCGTGTTGCGTAATCTTTGATGACACTCACAAAAGTGATTACTTTTCCAAAACGATCAACATTTTGATAGTGTTATGAGAATAAAAGTTGTTCACAAGTCCCATGCACTTCCTTTTGCTTCATAAAGTGTCTTCCTATATCTAACGATTTACCTTTGACAGAAGACGACATGCCGAATTTTGTGTGAATATGACATGAAATCCTCAAAACGCCACTACATTTCACGAACAAATAATAATTTAATATACTTATAAGAACAAAAGTTGTTTAGCATGCTATTATACATCTTTTTTGTTCAATAATGGTTTTTCTATCTTCAATGGTATAGGCTCTGGGAGAACAGGGCTTGATCACGGTGCGCGTTCTCGACGCGGTAGGGTGGGGTTAGAAATCACGTGATAACAGGCAGAAAGCTGCCACGTTCACAACATTATCATGATTTTCTGACATCTAGGGACATCGACGATTCCAAAAATATATGATAACATTTGCCACTATGAGTGGTACCGACACCCTTAATTTGAGGGGCTGGCTGAAGGACTAATTGCGCCCGTCAAAAAAGCTACTGATTTGTTATGAATAAGTAAGAGATTAAGAGACTTGGATTGATGATGGGTTCTTTAATTATGTTTGTGTTATCGCAGATGTTCCGCTAGATCTAATTAGCGTGACACTGATTTGCGTTTTATTTTCATGATCAAGGAACGATTTTCATAACAGACTGACGCAGTGACATCCACTTCACATGATTTTGATAATCTGAAAGCAACGAAATGATTTATTATTCAGAGAAACAAACATCTTCTGCTCCAGTGATGCTGTGCAGGATAACACACACACACACACACACACACACACACACACACACAAAAGAAGAAAAAAAGAAAAGAAAAGTATGAACGCATGCTCTTGTCAAGTTGTATCCTAAACATGGTTTACTTTCTAGTTATTGCTAACTTTTTTTTTTCTTTGCTTTCAAATTGTGGATAATTATGCGCGTTATTTCTGTAATGCTTCACGTTGTTTTCTGTAATAAGAATAGTAAACATCGTCACGTCTAAGAAGTTTAAGATCTGAAACGTGAAAAGCCGAAAAGGCTTTAAAAAAAAAAGAAAAAAAGTCCCAAATTCTGTACCTGTACCTGTACCTATAGATCCCGAGCCTGAAACCTTGAAATGGGCATGAAAGAGTGCTCATCAGGACTTCTTCTTCTGCGTTCACTCGTATGCACACGAGTGGGCTTTTACGTGTATGACCGTTTTTACCCCGCCATGTAGGCAGCCATACTCCATTTTCGGGGGTGTGCATGCTGGGTATGCTTTTGTTTCCATAACCCACCGAGCGCTGACATGGATTACAGGATCTTTAACGTGCGTATTTGATCTTCTGCTTGCATATACACACGAAGGGGGTTCAGGCACTAGCAGGTCTGCACATATGTTGACCTGGGAGATCGTAAAACTCTCCACCCTTTACCCACCAGGCGCCGTCACCGTGATTCGAACCCGGGACCCTCAGATTGACAGTCCAACGCTTTAACCACTCGGCTATTGCGCCCGTCGCTCATCAGGACAACACATGCAGATACACAGGTCCTTGCTGTTGCCAATATGCAGACCAGAGAGGTCAAAGAGGTTGGGCTGCCCTTGAAACAGGCAGTTCCGAGGAATGTGAGTTGAGCATTCATTTAAAAAAAAAAAAAGCTTTTTAGTAGGCTATCATACAAATATAATTTGACGTGATGAGAACTACCCCATTATACTTCATGCATTACACAATATCTGTTTCGGTAATTACTACATCATGATTATATCCAGTCACCATAGCCTGATCAAACGTATCTTGTTCAGACATTAGAGATATCTTCCAGGCCTAATCATCGAGTTCCTGGTCAAGGCCACTGCATCTGACTGTGAACTAATAACGGGTTAACTAAATCTCCTGACGTGCGGCTGACAGACATTAAACAAAAGGCATTCAATTAGATTCCAGGTAATAAGAAGGTTTGTGAATATAGATAATACAGATATATTGCAGCGCAGTATTTGTGTGATAAACAAACGTACTGTTTAGAACAGCAGTCCTTGTAATATAATCAGTGAGTGTACAGTGACCTAATTCCATGACGATAGCCAATTGAAGAAATTGATTTTAGGTCTATGTGCCTAAAAATGTTTCGATAGCCTCACAGTACATGTATGCAACGCCTTATATTTTCATTCAATTGTCTCTGGCTACAAATGTAATATTTTTTCTTCAAAACATTTTAAATTACGAGTTTACCGGTCAAGGTCATCTGGTTTCACTGTGACCCAGTTACATGTTTCATGCTAATTCCATTGAGTAAAGTGTATGAAACGAATGATATATATCATACAACAACACAATGACTGTTTGGAAATCATAAGTGTTGTTCAAAGGAAATACAACATTTAGATCTGAAGTTACTGTGACGCGGCCAGCGCATGAAGGGTGACCTAATTTCATAGCTATTTATAGCCGAACTCGGAAAGTCTAAAGATGTCCAATTGCCTAAATATGTCCGAACAGTCATAGTAGGCTACATGTCTGCAACAGGTCATGCTTTCAATCCATTTTACAGTATTCACACGATATTTGGGCCTTGGGCACCCCGCAAAAAAGAACAGTCTCGTAACAGTGTTGTAATTATCTTCTTGATATACGATGAGCAATACAGCACATAACAGTGTTGTAATCGGAAATGCACGTGTGTTTCTGTTACGTATTACGGCCGTTCATAATTCCCAGTTGACATTATGATTACAGTCACAGCTTCGATCACATTATGTTGTCAGTTCTACGACATCACCTGTCTCCATTCCTCTGACTCTCTCTCTCTCTCTCTCTCTCTCTGTCTGTCTGTCTGTCTGTCTCTCTCTCTCTCTCTGTGTTTCTCTCACTCTCTCTGTCTCTCTCTCTCTCTGTCTCTCTCTTTCTCTGTCTCTCTATGTTTCTCTGTCTCTCTCACTCACTCTCTGTCTCTATCTCTCTCTGCCTCTGTCTCTCTTTCTCTGTCTGTCTGCCTGTCTGTCTCTCTTTATCTCTCTCACTAACTCTCTCATTTTTATTATTATCAATGCTTCTTTTGCTTTTTAAAATATATTTTTAAGTCTTATTATTATTATTGTTGTTGTTGTTGTTGTTAGTAGTAGTAGTAGTAGTAGTAGTAGTAGCAGTATCAGTAGCAGTAGTAGCAGGAGCAGTATTGTTGTTGTTGTTATCATTACCATGATTGGTATCGTCATCATTACTATTATATTCTTTACCCAACATTTACGATGCCACAATACTGAGTGGTCACCACTGGTCTCTGATTGTAAGAACCATGAACTCATGTATGGTAGCAGTTTGAGACATGTAAGACACTATTATCACGTTCCACATTATCTGAAGACTTTTGTTTTATTAGTAAGGTGATCCTAATAATTATTATCAGAAAATGAAACGCCTCTGCAATTATTGGTACAGTTAATTTACATTGCCTTTCCTATACACTGGACAAAAAGTAATAAGACTGATACCACTGCTAGGGAAAGACAGCTTTATCGGATACAACATTGAGATTTTTTTTTTTTAAAACGCCGAGAGAGAGAGAGAGAGAGAGAGAGAGAGAGAGAGAGAGAGAGAGAGAGAGAGAGAGAGAGAGAGAGAATGAATGAATGAATGAATGAATGAATGAATGAATGAATCTGTATTTTCCAACGGTGAAGACATTAGCACTTTGGCCGGCTTACACATCTGCCGTTGTTCTAAGAGAAACATGTACGCATATAAATGTAGTTATACTTAATTCTTAATACATGTATAATGTACGAGTATAACACAGCGTCAAACTGAGAGACACAACATCGCTCACATCTGTACGGAACGGAAGCGAGTAACACACACACGCACACACACACACACACACACACTAACACACACACACACACACACACACACACACACACACACACACACACACACACACACACACACACACACACACACACACACACACACCAAGGGAAAAACAACAACAAAACCCTAGCATGAATGCTACACATGAATGATTCAAGTGAAATTAACACAGAAAAGTAATGATAAAATTTTAAACACAGATGTAAGAGACATAAAAGACAGCAAATGAGGCGACGGGTAATAGGGATATGGACAGACAGACACATTATGTGAAAGACAGAGAGAGGGAGAGACAAAGGGGAGAGAGCGACAGAGACAGACAGACAGACAGACAGACAGAGATGTAAAGATATGTCAGTGTGGGGGAAAAAAAGAGTTGGGTGAGGGTGGTTCACAATTTGTAAAACATGTAAGTATACAGAATCGTAGACGTGACCAGACTAGGGTTTGATTTCGTTTGTTTGTGTCCACTGCAAAGAGAAAATCTCTGAGAGAGAGAGAGAGACAGATAGACAGAGACAAACAGAGACAGACAGATAGACAGAGAGGGAGTGAGAGAGAGAGACAGACAGACAGATAGAGAGTGGGAGGGAGAGGCTTTCAATGCAAGGTCATTGAAAAGTGCACATATGTATAAACAGAGCTCTGCAGGCCTACTAACGTATGATGCGAGGGTCAGAGAGTGAAAGAAAAAAGAATACAAGAAAAAGAAGAAGAAAAAAAAGACAGAGGGGTGGAGGAAAAGAAAGAGATGGAAGTTCAGATAGAGAGACGATAGATACAAAGAGAAAGAGAGAGAGAGAGACAGACGGAGAGAAAAGAAAATCTGTATTCATTACTCAACTAATCTTAAACCTAACGGTATAACTATAGACGGCTTTGATTTTAATTAATTAATTAATTAGCTCAGGAGGAAGGTGGCAGAATGGTTGAGACCCTCATCTGCCAATACAGAGTCCGTGAGGGTCTGTGTTCGAATCCTGTTCTCATCCCTTCTCCCAAGTTTGAATGGAAAATCAAACTGGGCGTCTATGTCATTCGGATAAAGCTTGATGAAGACTTTTGTACACGAAAGTGTGTCTTCACAAGTGACTGAGAACGTTGATGTTTTTGACTTTTTGCATTTATTATCAGTTGTTTCGCTTGTCAGTTTAACGACTTCTCTTTTACGAAGTCCTTTAAGTAATTTCCTGTAACTGTATTTAGAGGGGGTTTTTTTCTTCCAAATTTCACCCACATTTTTACCCTCATTTGCCCAGTTTCCCTCAACCCTCCATTCATCCACATCTCCCACCCCTTCTAACCGATAATATTCAGATGTATTCATAAATACTTTAACAAAATCTCTTCAATCACCGATATGTGTGACGGGACATTAAACAAAAATCCTCCTCATTCGGATGTGACAATAACTGAGGTTCAGTGTGGGGCAGGCACTTGGCGCACTGAAATGGTAACGAGAGTGTTGTCCCCTGACAAAATTCCGAAGAAGAAATCCATTCTGATAGGCACACAAATATAAATAACTATATCCATGCACTCTAGGCCTGACTAAGCGCGTTGGCTTAGTGCTGTTGGTAAGGCATCTACATGCCTAGCAATTGTTGTTGTAGCGTATATGGATTTGTCCGAACGCAGTGACGCCTACTTGAAAAACTAAAACTGAAATTAAAAAGCCCTTTGGTGCCAGTGGAAAACAACAACAACAAAAAAAAAAAAAAAAAAAAAAAACAATAGAAAGTGGTGTTTCAAGTCATAAAACAATGTCCAAAACAATAAGTAGAGAAAAATGATCTGGAGATATACCACTCCAGATTAACTGTGTGAATTTTCAGCCTTCCAAACTTAGTTCCCTTCTTCCTCTGATGACGTCATCAGTGACATAACTATGCACGTACGTGATACGTGCTGAGGCACTCAAGGGGAGGTTAACTCTCTCCATACGAACGGCGAAAGAGACGACGTTAACGGCGTTTCACACCAATTACCATCATCAAAATATTGCAAGCGGAAGGCTCTTATACTGAAGACGTGAATGTTGACAAAGAATACCACAATTCTGACGACGGAAGCTAAAGGTTGGGTCATTCAGACACCCACTGGACATCCGAGGGGTCTGTGTAGAGGAGAAGAGAGGACTGGCCGTACTGAGTGAGTTAAAAGCACTCACGTTAGCGAGGCCAGCCAAAGTCGCGGTAGCCAGGAAATAGCCCGGGCCCCAGCGCGCCGATACGACAGACAGGCCCTGCAGTATGGATAACGAGACGGCTCCTGCCACTGTCACGCGCTTCCCGCCGAACACGTGCGAGAGGCAGGCGGCGGGAACCTGCATGACGTAGTAGCCGAGGAAGTAGGCGGTCTGGATCCAGCTCTGCGTAGTCTTATCCCAGTCGAAATGCCACTGCAGATTGAAATGGGAGAGAGAGAGAGACAGAGAGAGAGAGAGAGAGATCATTGCTAACATTTTCTTTTTACATTTTGATAATCCAATTTTGGTTTCGTATACGTTTATTTCTCGTCTGTCCGCATCAAGATTTGTTTAGTAGCAACAATGGCAGCAGCGACAGTAGAAGTAGTAGAGTAGTAGTAGTAGTAGTAGTAGTAGTAGTAGTAGGCCTTGTAGTAGGGGCAGCAGCAATAGTTAACGTGGTGCGTCGATTATGTCCAGAGCATATTACATAGGATAACTATATTGCAAACTGCAACACTGTCGAAACACAACCACATAATAATCACAGAAGTTTTCCCGGACTCCAACCCAGGGGAAAAAAAAAGAAAAAAAGAAATAGCCCTTGAACCCAGGATGTGCCCTTGAGAGTGACAGTTACTCTTAGTAATTGTAATTGTGATTTGTTATTTTGTAACAGTGCGTATTAACCTTTTTTTTGCGCTTTCCTGCGTATAACTGTTATTGTCATTCGAAGGTGTTATTCGATTAACTGGGTCATAGTATTATCATTGTTTTATCGTTTCATGTTTGTGTGGAGTGTGAAAAAACATATGTTGTTTCGTGATTTTTATTCATTTATTTATTTTTATTGCAATTTTTTTCGGGTTTTTTTTTTTTTTTACTTAGTGTTCCGTCTGTGAATGTCTAGTGGCTATGTGGGATGGAAAAGTTCCACAGATAGTGTGTGTGTGTGTGTGTGTGTGTGTTCAGGCTTTCATACGACTAGACAAACAATATGAGTTCGGTTGATGGGTGCCATCACTCACTCACTCACTCACTCACATTGCTTTCAACGAGGTCGCTCCGATTACGAGCAGAGATGCCACTCAGGCTGACGTCAGAGCTGACGTCACTCTGACCGTGGCTGACGCCAGAGCCCGCAGGGGTGACGTCACTCTGGTTGTGACGCATCATGGTGAGGAATGACGCGGCGATGACGCACTGGGAGGAGAAGTTGCAGGTGATGGCCAGCTGACACAGCAGGACCACGAGGAGACGGTAGGAGAAGAAGATGGGCAAGGGTTTGGTGCTCTCCTTCTCCTCCTCCTCCTCCTCCTCCTCCTCCTTGTCCGGAGACTCTGGAGCTGTTGGAATCGCCAACGAGTCTGTCACGTTGAAATGTGACTTGGTTCATATATCCCAAAGTTCAAATCCCATTCCAAGCTTCACAAAATATATAGATAAATAAATGAGTAAATAAATAAATGAATAATTAGACAGGTAAATGAATGAGCAGATAAACAAATAAATAAAGGAATAAATGAAGACAGAAAGAAAGAACGAAAGAAAGAAAGAATAAATTAAAGAAACACAAACAAAAATAAACGGAACTGAAGAAACCAATAGAGAAACTGATATTCAGTTCGTACAGATAAATAGATAGGTAAATGAATAAACAGATAAAATAAATGAATACACCGTGCGGGTCCGGACAAGAAGCATGTGCTGGTCAGGTTTGTGTCCCGACGGGTGAAGCAGGAATTCATGATGAAAAAGAAAAGTCTGGCAGGTAAGACTGGGTATGATAAGATATATATCAACGATGATCTGACTCCTTTGAGAGCCAGGATGCTGAAATACCTGAAAGAGGCCAAAGATCTGGAGGGTAAATGTGTCGTATGTGACGGGAAGATTCTCTGCTACAAGAAGGTACCTCCCGGTGCTACACCAGCACCACACCTCCGATCGTTGTTGGGAATCCTGACGACTTCTTCAAACTGGGCATGGACAGCGTGAATTATGTGAAGCTTGGGCTGGGTCACTTGGTGGCCGCTGATCTACTGGATGGGGTTGAGAGGCTTGGTTTTAGGTGCCAAGGCGTGGCAATGTTTCTTCTGATTTATGTACAGACACCCTCGCATCAGCTGATCTTGGCGGATTCTCCAACTGTTCCCAACACCCCCCATTAAGACATAGCAAGTTTCCCTTTTGTCCCCCCATTCTATCTTATGGCCTTGTTCATGTTGATACTAGCATCTTCAACAATTCATACAGTAATATTTAAGGCAGTGTTGTTGATGATGATGATTGTGTAGGTGGTGTTGCTGTGAGCGAAACGGCGCGCGTCAATGCCTCTGTACTCCAGGAAGGCAGCACCCTAGTTAAAAAAGCAAATGTTGATGTTCAGTGTATAGATGCTAATGATGAGCCAGTTTACAAATCGTCAGTTTACAAGTTCGCTGGAACAAGTGCGTGTGACATGAGTGACATTACAACAGATAACCACAGGAATAGTGTCACGGGATCCAATAGTTCCACAGTAAATGGTCATGAAAAGAACGCTACTGGATCTGTTGATATTTCGGATATAATATCCATACAGTACAGAGTCAACCCTGGAAAAGAGGAAGAAGGAGAAGTTCATATGAGTTCTATGAATAATATCCAATTGAATACAGGTATTGGAACTTGTAACAACAATGAAACTGTCAACAATATTAGTAAGGACATAGTTAATGATATAAACGATGCTGATACAAAGGACGATGGTAATGTCTATAACTCGTCTATTTCTAACAAAAAAAACTTTGTCTTTTGTAGCACTTAATGTATGTGGGATAAAAAGTAAATTGATTATTCCAGAATTTCATTTACTACTAAAGAATTACGACACTGTTGCAATATCAGAAAGTAAACTGGACGATCAAGATGTTATTGATTTGCCAGGATATATTGCGTTTTACAAAAACAGAGGGAAATACACAAGGAATTCTGCTGCTGATCAAGGAGTGTCTTGTTGAATCAATGAAAGTGTTAAAATCCTCTGACAAAGCAGATGTTAAAAATCCTTCATTGAAGAGCTACTATGCTTTTGTTGATTATGAGCTAAGTCCGAATGTCTTATTTTTCAAATTAGATAAACGTGTACTGGGCCATTCTGTTTTATTTGGTTGTGTATACATCCCTCCTGAAAATTCCAGGTATTACGACAGAGAGTCCATGCTTAGCCTTGAAAACTCGTTGACCCTCTTGAATGCTGATCACTTTTGTCACTTTAATGCAAGGACTGCTACGCTACCAGATTATACGACGGATGCATTACAGGAAAGTGATGATTTAACTAATGGTGAATATCCTATGAGTGATGAGAGTCTATCCGTTACATTACCTGTTAGATTTTCATCGGATACTGGAACAAATAACATGTGCCACGCATTATTAGATTTATGTAAGATTGTAGGGGCATGTATTATTAATGGCCGTGTTGGTCAGCGCGACTGTTCCATGAGGTGCACGTGCAAAGATGTAGTTGTTGATGACTACGTCATTGTTTCTCTTGATTTGTTCGATCGTGTTTCTGATTTTCAAGTGTTAGAATTCTGTGATTTCTATTCTGATGTGCATTGTCCAATATCTGTTGTCTTCACTGCAGTCCATAATGTGGAAACGGTGACCAAACCTGTAAGCGAAGGTACAGAAAGTCCTAGTCATAAAATTGATGTGATTCCACGTCCGAAGTGGTTTAAAGACAGCGCAGAGAAATATGTTTGTAAACTAGATGATAGGGAAATGGAAAAGGTAAATGTTGTTATTGAACGAATGTTGGTAAGTGACTTAGTTTTCTCTCGGGGTGACATTGATGATGTTTGCTTGAATATAACTGATATCATGAGGAATGCTTCAAATGATTTAGGTCTATACAAAAAAAACTAAAAAGAAGCGTAAAAATCAAGACAGGAAAAACGATGACTTTCCGTGGTTTGACAAAGAGTGTGAGGGTAAAAGAAAGGAATTTTTTAATGAAAAAAATATCTTTAAAAGGAGTAAAAATACAAAGAATGGAAAATTGATGGTTGCAAGTAAAGCTTACAAGAAGCAGTTGCGAATTTCGTTCAGGAAATTTCAATCAAATCTAAACAAGAAGATCCGTAGTCTGAATGGTAGTGATCCGAAATCGTTTTGGAAGTTACCAAATGGGTCTGTACAGGAGAAACGTGATACGTACGTAAAGATAACTTGCGAATCCTTCATGAATCACTTTCAAAGCTTATATACTGAAGACTCCGCATTTGAAAACAATTGTGTTCCTACGGGAAATCAAACCGATACTCTCTTAAACAGACCGTTTTCGAAAAAAAAGAAGTTTCTGAAATGTTAAAAAGACTGAAAAACAATAAAGCTTGTGGATTAGATGGTGTTACAATCGAACTCCTGAAATCAGATGATCTAAAAATGAGAAAACTTTTAACAAAGTTTCTCAATCTTGTTTTGATATCAGGAAAAGTCCCATCTGACTGGGCGGTTGGTGTTATTAAGCCGTTGTACAAAAACAAAGGTAGTGCATCGGACCCCAATAATTACAGAGGCATATCAATATTGAGTTGTTTTGATAAAGTGTTCTCAAGTGTTCTTAGTAACAGAATTAATAGCATGTTTAAATAATTCGATTCTTTGGGGCACAGCAGGTACGATTGAGGTCGGGCCATTCCGTTTTTGACCATATATATATACACTTTATTCATTGATAGATATATTCTTGATGAAAAAGAAAAGGTTATACTGTGTGTTTATAGATTATGAAAAAGCATTTGATCTTGTTGATCGTGCTCTCCTATGGCATTAATAAATCAAGATGTGAGTGGTAGGATTTTGAACGTTATTCAGGATAATTTTATTTACAAGAAGGCAAAGTCGAGTGTATATTGGAAAAATAACTATTCGGATTTCTTCAGTTGTAAGAATGGGGTGAGGCAAGGTGAACATTTATCTCCTCTGTTGTTTGCTGTATACCTTAATGATATGAAAGAATTTTTATCAGAAAGAATGAGTGGTTTGAATAGTGTCCGAGACATGGGCACCATGTATACTGACTTTGATGACAGACAGATTGGCATATTATATGAGATGTTTATTTTGCTTTATGCAGATGAAAGTGTTATCTTAGCCAAATCACCCACAGATCTGCAAAAAGCATTAGACGCTTTGTCAGAATATTGTAGATTATGGAAATTAAAGGTAAATGCTTCGAAAACTAAAGTTGTAATATTTTCTAGAGGAAAAGTCCGTAAACTGCCAACATTTAAATTTAACGGAGAAAATCTTGAGATAGCATATGATTTTCGGTATCCTGGCATGAAATTCAATTACTATAAAAGTTTCAAGCCAGCGCAGAAAGACTTGTATGAGCGCGCTGCAAGGGCCATGTTTTGTTTATTTAAGAAATGTCGTAAATCAATGTTACCCATTGATGTTCAGTTAGAATTATTTGAGCAAGCTGTTGTACCAATTCTATTATACGGCTCGGAGATTTGGTGCCCTCAAATGTGTGAGCTAGCCATCAAGCTCCAGATCAAAATTTAATTTTATAAGATGATTCTGAAATTACGGAAGGCTACTTCTACATTATATGGTCTTAGGTGAACTTGGACAGTATCCTCTTAAACTTACAGCAAAATGCCGACTTCTTAATTTTTGGTACAAGCTGACAGACCAAGAAAAAAAAAAAAAGCTTTCTAGTGTGATGTATAGATTTTTATTTCAGTTAACAGAAAGAGACATTACCCATATACAAATCTCATTATTTAATGTATATCAAAAGTCTACTGAATGACATAGGATTGAGTGGACTCTGGACTGAACACTGTGATATGCGTCCTTCATACAATAAATTTAAGTCTATAATAAAGCAAAGGTTGAGAGACCAATACATGCAGACCTGGAGTGCAGAAATAAATAAAAAAAATGAATTGTATTATAACTACAGAGTATACAAAGAGAATTTTCAGTTTGAAAAATATATTACAAATCTCCCAGATAATTACAGAACTATAGTTATGAAGTTTAGAACTCTCAATCACAATTTACCCATTCAGGAAGGAAGATTCTTTTGTACTGACAGAAATGAGAGGGTTTGTAGAAAAAGTAATTCAGGTGAATTGGGAGACGAATTCCATTACGTCTTTAAATGCTCGTTCTTTTCAGACACTAGAAAAGTATTTTTTAAACTATTTTATTGTGAACGTCCGAACACACTGAAATTCAGTACACTGTTTAATACTCCGAAGAAAAAAAGTGTTGTTGAAGCTGGCAAAAATTTTGAAAGTTATTATTGAATCTGTGCGATAATTTTGATGTTCTTATTCTTTGTTTCTTATGTCAGGTTAACAGTACTAAATGCTTCAAGTAATATATTTCCTTTATTCTTTTCTTTTTTTTTTTTCTTCTTTTTTGTACTCCTTATCTTGAATTGATGATAGTTTATTTGCGTTTGTGCATGTGGGCCCTGCAGGTTTTCTTTTCTAGGGCTCCACTGTGGGCCCCCCATCCGCCCCCCCCCCCCCCCCCCCCATCCCCCTCCCGCCACTCCCCCCCCCCCCGGCCCCCCTCCCTCCGCCCCCTTTTTTTTTAATTTTCTTATTTTCTCTCTCTTCTTCTTCGTGCGATGGCAAGTCTCGAGGATGTGGGCCTGTTTTTCTCTTGTTTCCATGTAACAAAATAGGGTTTCTCAGATTTAAAATGATTTTGAACCTTTAAAAAAAAAAAAAGAAGATTGATCCAGATATAAGGAGCAGCAAAGAGGAAAAAAAAAACCGCTCACCATAGGCTCTTGTACTGACACGAGGAAGTTTCAGAAGGTAACAGTCAGGGGAAGAGCGGACAGTTTTCGAGGGAGTGTAAACACTGATGAGGTCAGAAAGATAGGTAGGTGCTGTTGAGTGGAAAGCAAAATAACAGAGACATGCAACTTTGTAGTTAATTCTCGCTTCAATAGGGATCCAGTGCAGTGTATGCAGGTTGGGAGAAATGTTATCAGTACGTGGAATTCTGAGAGTCAGACTGACAGCATTGTTTAGAAGTTCTTGAATTCGCTGAAGAAGATTAAGTGGACAACCTGTGAAAAGAGAATTACAGTAGTCGATTTGTTACAACACAAAAGCAGAAATGTAGTTTTAACAGAAAGGTACTGACGAATAGACGTAATCCGACGAAGTTCGCAATTGACTGCGTATCGGATTGACTACCTGAGCGTGGATACTGGGGGTCGAGTCAAGAATGACACCGAAATACCTTGCTATGTAGAAAACTGAACTGTGGCATCACCAGAGGCGAAAGAAAAAGAGACAGTTGAGGAAATAGTCATAGCTTCAGCTTTGTTGAATGTCATCCAGGATTTAACATCAAGAACGCAGTCTTGCACTGACTGAGTCAAACTGTCTGGTTAGGTTCTACGGAGTGTCTGCAGCTGAGTAATATCAGCAAAAATGAGAAGAAATGACATCAGAAACGGAAGCAGCATGCAGAACGAACAGAACGGGGCCCAGGACAGAATCTGTTGTTTTTGTTGTTGTTGCTGCTGCTGCTGCTGCTGCTGTTGTTGTTGCTGTTGATTTTTTTTTTTTTTTTTAAGAAACCTGTTAGCCGAAGCACAAGAAATTTCATGCTGACTATTTTTGGTTTGCTTTTGTTTTTTGTTTGTTTGTTTTTTGTTTTTTTTTCTACCAACGCGTTTCCACTTGGAAGTAAAATTCCGGTCCCTGTATTTTTACCCGTTCTGCCCGAGGTAATTGCGTTATTTGTATTTCTCTTCTTTTTTTCTTTTTTTTCTTTTTTGTCACAACAGATTTCTCTGTGTGAAATTCGGGCTGCTCTCCCCAGGGAGAGCGAGCCGCTACACTGAGAGCGCTACCCACTTTGTTGTATTTTTTCCTGCGTGCATGTTTTTTTGTTGTTGTTTTTCCAGTCGATTTGTCTACATTATTTTGCCAGAAGCAACCTTTTTGTTGACGTGAGTTCTTTTACGTGCGCTAAGTGCATGCTGCACACGTGACCTTGGTTTATTGTCTCATCCGAATGACTAGCGTCCAGACCACCACTCAAGGTCTAGTGGAGGGGGAGAAAATATCGGCGGCTGAGCCGTGATTCGAACCAGCACGCTCAGATTCTCTCGCTTCCTAGGCGGACGCGTTACCTCTAGGCCATCACTCCACTCCACTTCGTTAGACCGAGTGAATAAATTAGGAAACTTTTCGGTGCCAGTCTTTCTGTTTGTGTCCGTATCAAAATGATCTGTCCCCAACGTGTCTTTCAATTACAGATATCTGAGGATCACACAATACGATGCTACCGTCATATCTTTCGCGCCCTCTGAGCACACCCAACTCATATCTGAGCTGAGCGATTTTCTGGACTTAGTTTTGTCTGTTTTGATTGATTGATATTTTGCCATTCGGAGTCTACTAGTGCTGCTGTTTCCTTTCTTTTTTTTTTCCCCGTTCCTGTTTTACGACTTGAAAGTTCACAGAATTTGTTTAGGAAAATATTACCCATCTAAATACAGGCAGCTGGAATAGGGGGGTCACGCAAAATATAATAAGCAGATTCAGAAAAAAAAGCAAGTACATACTTTTGTAATAGAAATAATTATACCTGTGTGTACCTTTGCATACATATAATAAACAGTATAAATAAATTATGAAGAAACAGAAAAACACTGATATTCTACAGGCCAAACACGTAAATGCACAAGCACATGTGCATACACACACGCACACACACACACACACACACACACAATCGACCTACCCACCCACTCACATAGATAGATAGATAGACAGGTAGATGGATAGATGTACACTTCGATCCACACCCCCAGCCCCAACACACACACACACACACACACACACACACACACACACAAAGACGCACACGTTAAACAAACAAACAAACAAAAATAACAACCCTGACCTCTGAAGGTGCCATACTCGACGTCTTCTTGGTTTTCACTGAGAACGCCAGTCCCCAACGATGCGTCCATATTACCACGTGCGTGTGAGGTCTGTTGCCAACTTGGAAGATGATGGATACCATCACTTTTCCCTATCATTTACTCGAAAAATCATCATCATGATCGTCATCATCACCATCTGCACTCTACCCGCTGTGCACACTTGTTTTTATTTGCGAGACAAGCTCCCCGATTATTAGTTTTTTTGTTTGTCGAACACATATGAATTGTTTGCGCGCATCGCACCTGTTACGAGCACTCCAAGTCTGAAGGCTCGCCAGTAGTGTCACACCACAACCGTTACTCCCTTACGATAATTTTTACTCCCTGGCAAAATCCTCGTCAGTACGCTAACGTATATTCCCTCTACGAGGGGAAAGAAATTGAAAATAAATGAAAACAAAAACAAAATAGAATAAGATATAAAAAAGAAGAAAATATTCCATCCCTGCATGAGAAAAGCAGCCTTTTCGTCACGAGAAAAGTGTCTCTCATAGTGAAACTTACACACGCCAGATGTTTTACTTGTGTTTCTGCATTTAAATGCGTGTTTGATATATGTATATATATATATATATATATATATATATATATATATATATATAGAGAGAGAGAGAGAGAGAGAGAGAGAGAGAGAGAGAGAGAGAGACGGTTATTTTGCGCCAAGCAGAGACCAAGCTGTAAGCGCACTTCAAACACGGAGTCATTTGCAGAGCAGCCTGCCTACCTGGCACACAGGAGCCTTTAAGTGCGAATTGTTCTTTTTTTTATTTCTTTTACATCATACTGTGTGTGTGTGTGTGTGTGTGTGTGTGTGTGTGTGTGTGTGTGTGTGTGTGTGTGTGTGTGCGCGCGCGCGTTAGAGAGAGAGAGAGAGAGAGAGAGAGAGAGAGAGAGAGAGAGAGAGATGTGCGACATGTGGCCGGGATACGCAACAAACGTGCTATCAGAACCCCACAACAGTGTTGAAGGTCTGGGGAAGCATATTCTGGGGCAGTTTCTCAAAGACCCACCAGGCGCAAAGGAACTCTTCGAAGACGGAAATGGACAGCTTAATAAAGTCACCAACTATGTTTCAAAAAAAAGCTACAAAAGAGTATTATCAAGATGCGAAGTATAAAAAAGAAGTTCTTGGTGGCAAGAAATGGAAGGCGATATAGTGCACATGAACAATCCAGTGATCCTTTTTCTTACTCGAGATGGATGAGCCAAATTTTACAATTAACTATGAACTATTTGTGTTGGTCATACCTTTCGCATCTGCCAAAGATGGGAGGGTTTTTGCTTTTGTTTTTGTTTTTATTTAACTTTGTCTGGATTCTTAACTCACTCAGTACGGCCAGTCCTCTCTTCTCCTCTACACAGACCCCTCGGATGTCCAGTGGGTGTCTGAATGACCCAACCTTTAGCTTCCGTCGTAAGAATTGTGGTATTCTTTGTCAACATTCACCTCTCCAGTGTAAGAGCCTTCCTCTTGCAATATTTTGATGATGGTAGTTGGGGTGAAACGCTGTTAACGTCGTCTCTTTCGCCGTTCGTATGGAGAGAGTTAAACCGCAAATGACAAGCAATTATGGACAGAAAAACTGACTAAAAACCCTCCTGCTGATGTGAATGGGGTATTTGGACACATGCATCATTATTGATGATGCTTCGTTTACCAGTTGAAACGTTGTTGTAAAATGCGGTAACGCGACTATACTTGAAATTGTGGAGTTTGGGTCAGTAATAGAACGTTTTCGGCGCTCCGGCACATTTTAGCACGTCATGGTTGTTTGCAGAAGGCTAAGTGATGTTTTATGAAGCTCTACAAACCTAATCTCAATCGAATAGAACACTTTTCTAATAACAACGTACCATTTTTTGTTGATCACACTTTCGCGGCAGTACAAGAACAGTGCATCTTTGAACCATAATCAATTAATTTTTGGCAGACAGTATATTTGGGTGGCAAATTCATCGAACTTTCGAGAAATTACAATGAACCCCCCACCCCCCGCTGGGGTAAGGGGGAGTTATGGCAACCTTAAGGACTATTAATGACACAACCCTTGTATCCAGGTTAACTAATTCAATTTTTTATCGTCTCATCCGAATGACCAGACACTCAGTTTGAGTCTCCAGTCAAAACACAAACAGTGATATATACCAACAACTTTAAACAGGCCTCTTTCATTTATTGTTAACTTATTGTGTGGTGTGCGTTACTGCCTATGTGTGTCTTATTAACCTTACGTAGGTTTTAATTAAAATTGATTTTGATTCTGTTCTGATTCTTATTCACGCTCACACGCGCGTGCGCAAGCACACGCGCGCACACACACACACACACACACACACACACACACACACACACACACACACACACACACACACACACACACACACACACACATGCCACGCATACACACGTGCGCGCGCATTCACACACACACGCACACACACACACACACACACACACACACACACACACACACACACACACGCACACGCACGTACGCACGAACACGCACGCAGATATAACGAGACATACACTATAATGTAATAATCATAATATAATGCGATACAATACTATACAACGCATATCTTTAATTGATTGTGGACATTAGAATGTTGTAGAGAATGTTAGACTGTTTGTTCTCACAAGACCAAAGATATGCAATTGTCATGAATCAATTGAACAGATACCGAATTACGCCCAATTCGAATTCTTAGATTTCATTATTTTTCACAGCTGTCACACACACAGACGGAAAGCTGAACTGTCTGTGTGTTTGACATTCAATACCTCTGTGAAGGATTCAGTGTCTGTGACAGCCTTCGTTATTCTTCCAATAACATAACACACACAGAGGGTGAGAGAGACTTCAACCGTTGAGAACTGACCTCAACGGTCGTTATTTGTAATTTCTTCCCCCCCCCCCCCCCCCCCCCCCCCCCACTGTCAACGTTTCAAAGATGGGTTTCAGGACTAGCTTGGTGACGCGGTGCAAAGTGTCTCCCCGGTACAGACTGTCACCCTGGTACAGACTGACTACCCCTGTACAGAATGGCACACTCGTACAGAATGTCACCTCGGAACACAACTTTACCTCGGAACAGAATGTCACTCTGGTACAGAAAGTCAACCACGTACAGATTGACACCCCCCCCCCGTACAGAATGTCACTCCCGTACAAAATGACACCTTGGTATACATTGTCAACCTTGTACAGAATGTCATCTGGGAACAGGTTACCCCCGTACAGAATTTTACCTCGGTACAGAATGTCACCCAGGTACATAATGTCACAACAGCACAGAACATCATACTTATACAGAGTGTCATCCCTGTACAAAATGTCACAAAAAGGCACCCTGGGGCAGAATGCCACCACGGTATAGAATTTCGCCCTGATACACAATGTCACCCTGGTACAGAATTTCACCCCTGGTGCAGAATGTCAACCCGGCAAAAAATGTCACCCTGGTACAGAATATTACAACCATACAGAATGTCGCCCACAAACAGATTGTAACCCAATACAGAATATCACACCTGTGCCAAATGTCACGCCCATGCATGATGTCAATCCGGTACATAATGTCACCCTGGTACGGAATGTCACACTGACACAGAATATCACAACCGTACAGAATGTCACCCGTGTGCAAATTGTAACCCCGGTACAGAATATAACACAGGTACAGAATGTCACCAACGTGCAGAATGTCACCTTTGCACAGTGTGTCACCCTGGTACAGAATGTCACACTGCTACAAAATGTCATACCTTTACAGAATGTCACCCATGTGCAGATTGTCACCCACGTACATAATATCACCCCAGCACAGAATATCACCCTGGTATAGAATGTCATCCTGGTACATAATGTCACCCCGGTATATAATGTCCTGACAGTGCAGAATGTCATACTTGTACAGTCCGTCATCCTGGTACAAAATGTCACCTCGGCACAGAATCTCACCCTGGTGCAGAATGTCACCACGGTATAGAATTTCATCTTGATACAGAATATCACAACCATACAGAATGTCGCCCGCAAACAGATTGTAACCCAGTACAGAATGTCACCCTGGTACAGAATATCACCCATGTACCAAATGTCACGCCCGTACATGATATCAACCTAGTACAGAATATCACTTTACTACAGATTTTCACAACCGTACAGAATGTCACCAACGTGCAGATTGTCACCCCGGTACAGAACGTAACCCTGGTTCAGAATGTCACACCGGTACAGAATGCCACACTGATACAGAATACCACAACCGTGCAGATTGTCACCCTGGAACAGAATGTAACCCTGGTACAGAATGTCACACCGGTACAGAATGCCACACTGATACAGAATATCACAACCGTGCAGATTGTCACCCTGGAACAGAATGTAACCCTGGTACAGAATGTCAAACTAGTACAGAATGTCACCCTAGTATAGAATGTCACCCTGGTACAGAATGTCACCATGGTTCAGAATGTCACACTGGTAGAGAATGTCACGCTGGTATAGAATGTCACACCGGTACAGAATGCCACACTGATACAGAATATGACAACCGTACAGAATGTCACCCATGTGCAGATTGTCACCCCGGAACAGAATGTCGCCCTGGTACAGAATGTCACCCTGGTACAGAATGTCACACTGGTGCAGAATGCCACACTGATACAAAATATCACAACCGTAAAGAATGTCACCCGTGTGCAGATTGTCACCCTGGTACAGAATGTCACACTGGTAGTACAGAATGTCACCCTGATACAGAATATCACCATGGTACAGAATGTCACCCTGGTAAAGAATGTCACTATGGTAGTACAGAATGTCACCCTGGTAAAGAATGTCACACTGGTACAGAATGTCACCCTGGCAGTACAGAATGTCACCCTGGTTCAAAATGTCACCCTGGTAGTACAGAATGTCACCCTGGTAGTACAGAATGTCACCCTGGTACAGAATGTCACCCTGGTAGTACAGAATGTCACCCTGGTACAGAATGTCACCATGGTAGTACAGAATGTCACCATGGTACAGAATGTCACCCTGGTAGTACAGAATGTTACACTGGTACAGAATGTCACACTGGTGCAGAATGTCACCCTGATACAGAATGTCACCCTGGTACAGAATATCATACCCATACACAACCATTCAGAATGTCATCGTGTGCATGTTTGTTAATCAAAGCTCTTTGGATTTATCGGCCTTTAGTGATTAGAAAAAATATAATACATATGCCCGATATTCATTCAATGCAATGTTTTTACATATTCTAATAGTATGCCACGATTACTTTTTTTTTCCTTCAAAAACTAACATGATTACGTTTCTTACATAAGACATTACATATAATGTAATTATCAGTGACTTAAAACAAATAAATGCACATAGCCTCTCTCTCTCTCTCTCTCTCTCTCTCTCTCTCTCTCTCTCTCTCTCTCTCTCCACACACACACACACACACACACACACACACACACACACACACACACACTCACTCACTTACTCACTCACTCACTCGCACACAATTTCACCCCACACCCCCATCCACCTCTTCCCACCACCCCACTCCCCACCCCTTCCCATAACGGCCTCTTGGCCAGCGAACCCTCCGAGCCACCAGGGACCCAGAATATTTTGTAAAAGTCAACATGAACATGTATGTCAGCCACTCTTCCTCTCACATGAGCTTTTTTTTCTTCTTTTTTTTTATCATTTCTTTTTTCTTTCTTTCTTTTCTTTTTATATTAGATATGATATATATTAGATGTTAGATATATTAGATATATTAGATATAATGCATATATATATATATATATATATATATATATATATATATATATATATATATATATATATATATATATATATATATAATGTAATTATATATATATATATATATATATATATATATATATATATATATATATATATATATATATGTGTGTGTGTGTGTGTGTGTGTGTGTGTGTGTGTATTAGATATAATCTAAATATTAACATATTGCAGACGGGCGCAATAGCCGAGTGGTTAAAGCGTTGGACTGTCAATCTGAGGGTCCCTGGTTCGAATCACGGTGACGGCGCCTGGTGGGTAAAGGGTGGAGATTTTTACGATCTCCCAGGTCAACATATGTGCAGACCTGCTAGTGCCTGAGCCCCCTTCGTGTATATATGCAAGCAGAAGATCAAATACGCACGTTAAAGATCCTGTAATCCATGTCGGCGTTCGGTGGGTTATGGAAACAAGAACATACCCAGCATGCACACCCCCGAAAGCGGAGTATGGCTGCCTACATGGCGGGGTAAAAACGGTCATACACGTAAAAGCCCACTCGTGTGCATACGAGTGAACGCAGAAGAAGAAGAAGAAGATATTGCAGCTGATAACAATATCAAAGAGACCGAGGATGACATCAGGAGGTTCATATTTCAGAGGGAAAGAACATATGTGCGGTGATGGTAACAACAAGTGTGTGAGGGTGGACCACGGGAAAAGAAAAAAATAAACAAACGTACTGACTTACAAACAAACAAATTAATAGATACCTACCTACGATCCACCTACCTATCCACACACACACACACACGTGCGTGCGTGCGAGCGAGCGACTGACAGCTGATTGACACGCTGACCACGTGCAACTGACCACAATGCACAGAGAGCTACGAGATCAGGTCAGTGTTCAACTCAAGAATGTATACCTTTCGTGGAGACTCACCCAGACCGTCCGTCCGTCTGTCTGTCTGTCTCTGTCTGTCTGTCTGTCTGTCTGTCTGGCTGTGTCACTGTGTCTGGCTGGCTTGGCTGCCTGTCTGTCTGTATGTATGTATGTCTCTGTCTCTGTCTGTCTGTCACATACACACAAAGTGAAAAGACGTCAAATCAGAGAGAAGAAGAAAAAGAAAGTGACAGAGACAGTGACCAATAAAATCCAAAAAAAATTTTTTTTTAATGTTCTAGTGAGCAGTTATTTTCCATCAAGGGAATCATGAGGCTCCCATGGTTTACATTTTGAAGAAAACCACCAAAAAACCCACAGGATTGATTTAAAAAAATATAATTCACACGACGAGCTAGTCAAGGGACAAAACTCCAGACGAAAAGAATATTACTCGTATGCAACGGTTATCTTTCATTTTCTTCTTTTTTTCCATGTGTGAATTTTGGACGGTGGTTGTGGTGGTGGAGGTGTGTGTGTGTGTGTGTGTGTGTGTGTGTGTGTGTGTGTGTGTGTGTGTGTGTGTGTGTGTGTCTGTGTCTGTGTCTATGCTTGTGTTTGTGCGTGAGTGCGCGCGCGAACAGCGCTCTTGTTCTTGTCAGTTTGTTTTAGTTATTATTTACTTATTCATTTAGTTATTTATCTGTTCATTTAATCATCCATTCATTCATTTATATATCTATTTGTTTATCTGTTTATCCATCTGTTAATCTATGTATTTATTCTTTTAAATCTAATATTGAAGTTTTTTTGCAGAAATCAAATTATATTGAAAGATTCTTGTAGATCAACTGAATCCACACACACAAAAAAGAAAAATAGAAACAAGAAAAGTGGTTGTTGTAGTTTGTTTTTTTAAATATATTTTTTTTCTTGTTCGAAGATTGTTTTTCCATACACACACACACACGCGCGCGCGCGCGCGCGCTCCTGTACATGCACTCATGCACACTTGCATACAAATGCATGTTTCTCAAACAAACTGACAAGAACAAGAGCGCTGTTCGCGCGCGCACTCACGCACAAACACAAGCATAGACACAGACACAGACACAGGCGCACACACACACACACACACACACACACACACACACACACACACACACACACACACACACACACACACACACACACACACACACACACACACCTCCACCACCACAACCACCGTCCAAAATTCACACATGGAAAAAAAGAAGAAAATGAAAGATAACCGTTTTTTGTTTGTTTGTTTGTTTGTTTGTTTTTTCTCAAGGCCTGACTAAGCGCATTGGGTTACGCTGCTGGTCAGGCATCTGCTTGGCAGATGTGGTGTAGCGTATATGGTTTTGTCCGAACACAGTGACGCCTCCTTGAGCTGCTGAAACTGAAACTGAAACGTTTCTCAAAATCATAAGCACAGAGCTGGGAATTTGACAGGATCATTATCATCTTTGTTATTCTTGGAAGAGTTTTGATTACTTGATTACATCCATTAGGAGAACAACAACATGGCTAGGATCTTCCAAGATAATTATTCAGAATATCTAAAAATCGCACGCAGGTCACGTGCAAGTTCGAAATGTGCACAAGACACACTGACCAACCGACATACAGACACAAACACGCAGACAACTACATAGGACATAAGAGATTTAGAATCATGTAAGAAGGTTACCACAACTCACAAAGAAGCATATTAAACGCATGTCTCTTTTTTTGTACCTTTCAAACTGTGCGCATGCCAAAGATAGAGTTCGGGCCGTATTCAAGAGACCCTTGTGCCTGCACGTGAATGTGTACCTGCGGGTAATCTGCCTGAGGCAAGGCAAACTGCCCAAGGGTTAGCAATATCCGGTATTCAGGAGCACAAGAGCCTACCCACGGGTCTACAAACCCGAGGGCAATTTACCCTTACAACCTGCCAAGGGTGACTGCCCACGAAGCAGAGGTAAATATGGCGGATCCTTTTGCAGCACTGTTTTTTGGGGTTTTTTTAGGGGAAACAGGCGTGCTTTGCTTTGCGGATAGCACGTGTTTTGCTGACTCTCTCGATAATGCTCTGAAGTGTGGTATGGTGAGATATATAGCTGAGAGCATGCCAGAAGGGGAATCACCTGGATTTTTTTTATTATACAAATAGGTTAGCTGCCTTAGTGCAACGCATATATCTTGAACACGAAGTTTATTTCATGGAGTCATTGAAACATTTTGCATGATCATATTTTACACATACCATATAAACAAAATAAGTGATGTCACAAAGTAAACAAACACAGAAATCCCCACACGAGCAAACAAACAAATGCACATTAACAATCCGTTTTTTTTCCCTTAGAAATCGACAATGTTATTTTCGCTGTCAATATACAGCAAAATGTACCAAAGAAGCACGTCTGATGGAGTTTGAGTGACAATAATAATAACAATATCAATGATATCAATTATATTTAGTCTAATGTCACCATCTTAGATGAACAGATTATAAATAAATAAACTAACGAACCTTCACTCTCATGGTGTTTTTTTTATTTTTTTTTATTATTATTTTTTTTAATGCTCCCAATTGTTCAGTGTTGTTTCTTTCTTTTTCTTCTTGTTCCTGTGATGCTTCAGTCTTTTCCATCCTCCTTGTACCCAGTTCCTCCCCATCATGCCACCATACCCCCCACCCCAGCCCACCCCCGCGCCCCCTCCTTTCCTACCTATTCAACGATAACATTCAAATGTGACAACCATTACTATTGCAAAAATCAATGTCTACAAACACCAATATGTGAGACCGAAAATGAAAAACAAAACAAACAACAACAACAAATCAAATCATCTTCCTTCTCCTCTCTTTCCAGTTTTCTTTCGATCAGGTTTGACAAGTTCATTTTTAGGAATTTTTTTTTCTTGGAAAAAAAAGGAATAAATAAAAGAAGCTCTCTTTTCATCCCCATCGCCATGCTTGCTGCAACCACAGCTGAAACACATTGTCACCAACCATTTTCACTGTGGCTACCATGCTGTAATGACGTCACATCCTGTCAGAAACGCGTCTGTCACAGCTTCTCACGCATCAACATGTCACCTTCAAGTTAGAGTAGCTGGTTTTTTGGTTTTTTTTTTGTTTGTTTTTGTTTTTTTTAGATGAAATAAATGTTGTTACCGAGTTGGTTACTGTAGGAGATAAGGGCGGCTGTAACTACGGCTTTGAGTAAGCCTTTGAGGTGTCCAGACCCATTTGTCCTTGGGGCTACCAGTAGTTCTCTTGGAAAGAAAGGCAAAACAAAATGAGATAGAGGGGGGTAAAAGAACCTCCACTCATCAGCTCTTACGGGACTGGGTGACATTTCAGACAGTTGCTTGTACAGGCTCCAGTGAAGTTGTTGCAATATTTGAACTGTTCATTCCTCCAGAATGTCTCCCACGTTTACCGCTGCTTTCCTTGTCAATTCTGTCAAGTCTGGATTCGGGAGCGGGATCGAAGCTTCCCATTTCTATATATCTGCCTCTTGCCTCTCTCTGTCTCTGAAATCGAAGCTCTTCCTGTCTGTATCTGTGCTTGTGTGTCTGACCTCCCCTCACTACCCTCCTCCTCCTCCTCTCTCTCTCTCTCTCTCTCTCTCTCTCTCTCTCTCTGGCATCTCAGACTGGTGTTACAGACTGGTGTCACATGGAACTTAACCCACATAAGACAAAAAGTATGGCACTGACACACACCAAACACCAACGAAAGCCTCTCACTTTAAAACTCGAGGTAAAAAAGAACTCAGTTGAACAAGTTTGTGAGTACTGCGTTCTTGGGGAAATAACTGATAGAGAACTAAACTGGCAAGCTCATATTAACCATGTCTGCAAACAGTTAGCTCGCAGTCTGTTCTTACTCAATAAATTTAGATATAATGTCGATGCTCCAACCCGAAATTTATTCTTCGGGGCACATTGTCTTTCTCATATCAATTATGCATCTACAGTCTGGAGCAATGCCAGTCACAACCAGCTAAAAAAAAATAACCCATGACATAGACGAGCAGCAAAGCTTATTCTGCCCGACCACTCACTATCAACAGATGAGAAATTAACAAAACTGGAAATATTACCTCTGTACAAGCAATTCGACTACAATAGAATGGTCCTCATGTTCAAAGTACACAACCACATGTCACCACCGTACCTCAATGAATTTGTTCAAAGGCCAACAGAGCGTTACGATTCAGATAATTATATTCTGCCTCGTGTGCGCATTGACTTCTATAAATCTAGCTTTGCATTTTTGGACCATCTGTTTGGAACTCTCTTCCTACGTCGTCAAAACGTGCGATTCATTATCGTCCTTCAAATCAAAGGTAGGAAAACTTCTGCTCCACAAACAATAGGCCCCCCAAAACAAATATAACCAGCCTAAAAACATCATGCCATTTTTTGTGAAATGTATGCGTTGTCTACTCCTTTACATACGCTAACGTCTTTTATCTTATTTTCAACCTTTTTTTGTGATTTCCATGTATTACATGCACGATATTGATTGGATGTTATTGCCTGCCACATCAGCATCAGATTCGTCATCAGTATTGTGTATGTACAGTGATATAACAATGTTTTTTTTTTTCTGTTCTCTTTATATATTTCTCATTTCAGTCGTGCCTCTTTCATGTATTCTGCGTGGTGATTAATTTGACAGTCTTAATAACTTAGTAACTTTACTTCTTGATTTTTGTTTTTCTTTTTTCAATATTTGCCATTGTACAACAATATGATTTGTAATTTACTACAATGACTTGATACCTAATTATGTTTATGTATGCAAAGATGTTACCTTAAATGAGAAGAAAAAAAAATCAGCTGCAAAAAGCGTTTCCAATTCCTCACAGATTAACAAAGGGGAAAAAACAAACACAGTCTCTAATGCATAGCGTGATTTTAATTTCTAAGGCTTTATGCAAGTAAATATATTGCCAGTTGTTTATCAACGTGTTCGTTAGTGGATGACATAACCAATGGCCCTCTGAATAGGGAGGGTAGCCAATGATATTTTGAAGGTATCAGTTGATTTCTAAGACTGCTTAACAAAGGACAACAAAGAACAAAGTGGGGTTTATTCTCTTTCGCATCTGTACACGCAAATAAGGTCGCTATCGAAAGAGAGAGAGAGAGAGAGAGAGAGAGAGAGAGAGAGAGAGAGAGAGAGAGAGAGAGAGAGAGAGAGAGAGAGAGAGAACGAAAACTAAAAGTAAAAGTAAAAATTAAAAAAAACTAAAGAAGAAAGTGGCTGATACAATATAATTATCAACAAACACGAAAATAAACAACAACAACAAAAACAACAACAACAAACAAACAAAAACAAAACAAAAAAACAACAAAAAAACAAAAAAAACAATCGAACAACCAAAAATATAAGAGATGGGAACTGATAACAAATGAACGAACGAATGAATGAATGAGTGAATTCTTGTTTTCCTGCGGTTGTGCACAAAAGAATAAACACATCGTTCAACTTAACATATCCACCGTAGTTCCAACACAGAAACACGGAGAATCCGTTCTTTGAGCGAGGCCCACTTCAGTCAAGGTTTAACCATGGATTTTTTTGTATTTTGTATTTTGTATTTCTTTTTATCACAACAGGTTTCTCTGTGTGAAATTCGGGCTGCTCTCCCCAGGGAGACATTTTTTTGTTGTTTTTTTCCTGCATGCAGTTTTATTTGTTTTTCCTATTGACGTGGATTTTTCTACAGAATTTTGCCAGGAACAACCCTTTTGTTGCCGTGGGTTCTTTTACGTGCGCTAAGTGCGTGCTGCACACGGGACCTCGGTTTATCGTCTCATCCGAATGACTAGCGTCCAGACCACCACTCAAGGTCTAGTGGAGGGGGAGAAAATATCGGCGGCTGAGCCGTGATTCGAACCAGCGCGCTCAGATTCTCTCGCTTCCTAGGCGGACGCGTTACCTCTAGGCCATCACTCCACTCCATGACGTGATGCATCCTATCTGTCTTTCTGCCTGGCTGCTTTGCTTCTTTCTGTGCCCCCCCCCCCCCTTGTTGTTGTTGAAAACATCAGAAAAACATGTTTTTTCCACATACTATTGAACCCGCCCAAACTCCATGAAATTTTACTTGTTGTTTCTATATGAAAAAAAAAACAAAACAAAAACAAAACAATCCTTCTTCTTCTTCTGCGTTCGTAGGCTGCAACTCCCACGTTCACTCGCATGTACACGAGTGGGCTTTTACGTGCATGACCGTTTTTTTTTTACCCCGCCATGTAGGCAGCCATACTCCGCTTTCGGGGGTGTGCATGCTGGGTATGTTCTTGTTTCCATAACCCATCGAACGCTGACATGGATTACAGGATCTTTAACGTGCGCATTTGATCTTCTGCATGCATTAACACACGAAGGAGGTTCAGGCACTAGCAGGTCTGCACATATGTTGACCTGGGAGATCACCCTTTAATCACCAGGCGCCGTCACCGTGATTCGAACCCAGGACCCTCAGATTGAAAGTCCAGCGCTTTAACCACTCGGCTATTGCGCCCGTCAAAAAAAAACAAAAACAAAAAAAACCAACAAACAAACAAACAAAAAACCAACAACAAACAAACAAACGAAAAAACAATCCAAAACCAAAGAGTTCCGTTAAAATTGAAATCCTTTGTCTCTTCCATACATATTTCCTTCCGACAGAACTTTGTCTAGTTTCAGTTTCAGTTTCAGTAGCTCAAGTAGGCGTCACTGCGTTCGGACAAATCCATATACGCTACACCACATCTGCCAAGCAGATGCCTGACCAGCAGCGTAACCCAACGCGCTTAGTCAGGCCTTGAGGAAAAAAAAAAAAAAGCAAATAGATGTAAAACATGAAGACACACACTCACACACACACACACACATGCACAACAGACATGCACCGAACATGCAGCTGCACAGATATGAAAACACAGTCAAATACACACAAACGTATATGATCTCCAACACACACCCACACACCACACACATTACCCTGCACCTCCTCTACCCCCCTCCTCCACACACTCATCTCTAGTCTACGTATCACAGCCTCCACGGCGCACACACAGACACACACACACACACACAAAGATATATATATATATATATATATATATATATATATATATATATATATATATATACACATATATATACACACGCTCCAATATCCTATTGCCTCCACAGTGCAGGCATGCATACACTCACACACCTCATCCTCCACCCCACCTCCCCCCGCACCCCCACCTCCCCCTCACACACACACACACACACACACGCGCGCGCGCGCGCGCGCGCACGCGCACAGACCTCTACTGACACCTGTGTACACCTACACTCTCGCGCATGCACAAACGCACTCAAAAATACAGACCCACACATGCACACAAACACACACACACACACACGCACAGAGGCTGCCACCGACCGGCCGCAAGAGGGATGGGAAAAGATCTCTGATGCCAAGAACGTGGCGTATAGTGTGTTGCTCAGTCTATTGTCTATTGACAGGGAACTGTGGACAATTTACATGTTCTAACGTTGATTTGTATATGGCTGCTTGCGTTATTTATTCAATTACCAAAGAACATTGACTTGTTGAATTGCATTAGCTTGTTTGCTTAAAGTTAGCTTTGTTTAATTAGTTTGTTTTTGACATCATTTTTTATGTTTATAGGGTGTGTGTAAAAGGTGTATGTGTGTACTACTTCAATGCTCCCAGGGGGACACGTGCATTAACTCTTTCCATACGAACGGCGAAAGAGACGACATTAACAGCGTGTCACCCAAGTTACCATCATCAAAATATTACAAGCGGAAGGCTCTTATACTGAAGAGGTGAATGTTGACAAAGAATACCACAATTCTGACGACCGAAGCTAAAGGTTAGGTCATTCAGACACCCACTGGACATCCGAAGGGTCTGTGTAGAGGAGAAGAGAGGACTGGCCGTACTGAGTGAGTTAAACTAATTGCCTTAGCTTATCTCTTGACGCACAGAGTGCTGTCGCTTGTCTCTGTACAGACGTACAGTGTCTGTTCCTAAGGTTGCACTGATCTGTATGTGGTGGTGTCAAGTCTGCTTCGCTTCTTTTTGCACGTGCCCGTTTGTCTTCCAGTTGCGCACTCAACAGCTTTTATTGACTCACTTGTGTAAACAAAGTGAGTCAATGTTTTAACCCGGTGTTCGGTTGTCTGTGTGTGTGTGTGTGTCCGTGGTAAACTTTAACATTGACATTTTCTCTGCAAATACTTTGTCAGTTGACACCAAATTAGGCATAAAAATAGGAAAAATTCAGTTCTTTCCAGTCATCTTGTTTAAAACAATATTGCACCTCTGGGATGGGCACCAAAAAAAAATGAAGCCTAATTATATGCAAACTGCATTTACTGTTATATTTATATTTTTTTGTATTCTCTAAACTTGGCACTTTGATCTGATATTCTGACACAACAACAAGAGCAGTCATTATTATCATGTTTTGTTCAAACAGGAACTTCTTTTGCTAAGCATGCAAGTTTTATTTATTTTTGCAAACGTTTTGGTGCAGATAGTGAAAAAAAGGGAAATTACTCTGTAATTAATGCCAGGGGACTTAATTTGCCATAAGTGAGTCTTGAAGGCCTTGCCTCTCTTGTTCTTCTTCTTCTTCTCCAGTCTTAAGGTGTCGTTGGTTCAGGGTTCCTCTCTCGTTTCGTGCGGTTCGGCTGATAATGCTGATGGTGATGATGATGGTGATGATGATGATGATATGGGTACTTATGTAACGCCTTTTCTCGGCGGCCAGAGGCCAAGCTCTAAGCGCTTTACAAACACGGAGTCATTTGCACAACAGCCTGCCTACCCTTGCATGGCTGACTGAAACGAGAAAGAAGTGTCTTCACAGCGCAACATGACCTTTGTGGCGGGGGTGGGAGTGGGAGTGGGGGTAGGGGTGGTGGGGGCTGGGGGTTGCAAGTGTATTCGTTTTACAATCAAAGTGGATTTTGTCCATAAAATTTTGCCAGGGGCAATCCCCCCCAACTCCCCCCCCCCCCCCCCCTTTCCCTTTTTTTTCTTTTTTTTTTTTGCTGTTTTTTTGTTTGTTTTGTTTGTTTGTTTTCTTTTTTGTTTTTCATTTTTTTGCCGCGGGGTCTTTTACATGCGCTACGTGCTTATTGTACACGGGACCTCCGTTTACCGTCTCATTCCGAAGACCCTTATTTTCCGTGCGTGTCTGATACGGACACTGTTTCCCCAAGATACTCTAGAATTGCGATACTACATTGAAAACCGATATGCTTCTGTCTTGAGTTTCATGCACGCATGTGACACATTACATTGCATAGTTAAATTTGAGAGATAGAATGAAGAAAATCGAAGGAAAAAAAGCAACAACAACAGCAAAGCAAAGAGAAACAGACAAATGAAAAAACAACGAAAAAAAACAAACAACAACAACAAAAAACAAAAAGCAAACCTGAAGGGAGATAAACACACACACACACACACACACACACACACACACACACACACACACACACACACACACACACACACACACACACAGAGAGAGAGAGAGAGAGAGAGAGAGAGAGAGAGAGAGAGAAGGTATTGAACTTGTGATTGAACATCGACTTTTCAGTTTGTGTTCTTTTGTTTCGCTTATCTTTGTTTTATTTTGCTTTGTTCTTCATTTGTTTTTTTTGCCAAAAAAAAAAAAAAAAAAAAAAGGAAAGAAAAAAAAGAGAAAAAAAGTCGTTGTTGTTGTTTTCATTTGTTGAAAAGAAAGAAAAACAGAAAAATAAAGGTAATGATAAAGAAAGAAATGAAAGGAAAGAATAAGAGAGAGAGGGGAAAAAAGGGTATTGAACTTGTGATTAAACATCGACTTTTCAGTCTTCATTGTTTTGTTGCACTCAGCTTTATTTTAATCTACTTTGTTGTTTATTAGTTTTCTTATATTTGTATTTTCATTGTACTTTTTTTTTCTTCCTTCCTTACTTATCTATATATATTCATTCATTTATTTATGTATTTATTTATGATTTTTTTATTTTTTTTTTAATCTTTTTTACCTATTATTTCATTTTATTCTAATTTCCCTCAAGGCCTGACTAAGCGTTGGGTTACGCTTGCTGGTCAGGTGTCTGTTAAGCAGGTGTGGCGCAGCGCATATGGATTGGTCCGAACGCGGTGACGCCTCTTTTGAGCAGCTGAACTGGACTGAACTGAAATGAACTGAATTGTTGCTGTTGTTCCTATTGTTGTTTCCGTCTGGCTTAAAACTTCCTATCTCAATTAACCCTTCAACCTCCATCCCTCTTCCTCTTCTTCCACTCCACTCCTCTCCCCACCACCATCCTTCCCTGCACAAGCACGTGCAGGCTCGTTCGTTCTGTCTCAGCGTCGGCAGACTACAGGCGGCTGCCAATGTCGGGCCGCGGTAGGGCCACACGCCAGAGCAGACCCTGCACTGTCGCCAAGCTGCAGTCAGTGAGTTGTTCAGCAGTACCTGTTCTGTTCTGGGTTACTGAGCGCCACGCTTTGCAGTACATATTGACAAACGTTGTCGCCTGGGCCAAACTGAGGAAATTCAACCGTCTCCTCCAGTCCCCAGTTTCTAGCCACACACACACACACACACACACGCGCGCGCGCGCGCGCACACACACACACACACACACACACACGGACACAGACACCTCTCTCTCTCTTCTCTCTCTCTCTCTCTCTCTCTCTCTCTCTCTCTCTCTCTCCCCCACACACACACACACATATATATATATATACATATATATATATATATATATATAGAGAGAGAGAGAGAGAGAGAGAGAGAGAGAGAGAGAGAGAGAGAGAGAGGTTATGTATATGCTCAAGCATAATAATTACACCCCGATCTAAACAGACAGATAGATTGACTGACGTACTGACTGACGTACTGACTGGCTGATTGACTGACTGAGGAGGAGGAGGAGAAGAAGATTGATTGATTGATTGAATCTTTAATGGGTAAAGAATTAGGCACAATAAAGGCCTTTTTTACAATTCTGCCCATTTAACGACACAAAACATAAAAATAAAGAACGACACAAAACATAAAAATAAAGAAATAAATTGAAATAAAATAACATAATAAGAACAACGAATAAGAATAGTAACTGGAATAGTCTATTGAAGGCAACAAAGCGATGAAAACTGGAACAATTGGTACATTACATGTACGTACATACTTACACACACACACACACACACACACACACACACACACACACACACACACACACACACACACACACACACACACACACACACACACACACAATTATAAAACAAGCAAACAAAGACATACGTACACATTCACGCCCACACACTCAAACACACACAAACACACACACGCACTTACTGTTCACACATACACATACATTCAATTTTTCATTCATCATGGCATGGCAGCTAGTGGACTGAGTACAAGCAAGCATTTGCAAAAGACCGCGAGTAGGTTAATCAAATGTATCGAATAGAAATATTCTTATGTTAGTTTTAAAGAAAGATATGGCTGGAATTTGACGACATGTCTTTGGAAGCATGTTCCATTCTATGCTTCCATTAAATGAGAGACTCATCTTAAATAAATCAATTTTAGGCTTTGGGACAATAGCTCTGTCTGATTTTCGTTGGAACTGGAAACAAAATAATGATTTCAAATATTGTGGGCATGCGTTATGAACAATTTTATGCATAAGAATCAATGTGTTATATCTAATAAGTAGATGAACAGGTAATATTTGAAGTTCTTTGTACATATTGTGCACAGACCCGCCTGTGGTTACATGGTTAATCATCTTAATGGCACGTGTTTTTTTTTTGTAAAGAGCAAAGTGGCTTTAATGTAGAAGGAAAACATTTACCCCAAATAATCGAGCAATAGCTGAGGCGAGACTGGATATAGGCAAAGAAGAAGAAGGAGGAGGAGGAGGAGGAGCAGATGAAGTAGAAGAAGAAGAAGAAGACGAAGAAGGAGGAGGAGGAGGAGGAGATGAAGAAGAAGAGGAAGGATGAGGAGGAGAAGGAGCAGATGGAAAAGAAGAAGTAGGAGGAGGAGGAGGAAGAAGAGCAAATGAAGAAGGAGGAAAAGAAGGAGGAGGGGAAGAAGGAGGAGCAGACGAAGAAGAAGGAGGAGGGGGGGGAGGAGCAGGAGCAGGAGGAGCAGAAGAAGAAGAAGAGGAGACAGACAATCCCCTAGTGAGGTCCCTTCCTCTCCTCATTTCCAGAGCCAAATTGACACCATCCCAACGCTTCCCAATCCCCTCCCACCTCCCCCTTCAACAGCCAGAGCTCGTTCACATGCAGATATGCAACCATGGAGACAACAGACCTTCAAGGCCCCTTCCCACACCTTAGAGCCTCTGCTTCACCCCTCCACCCCCCTACACACACACACACACTGCCTCCCCCCACCCCCACCCTGTCCCCACGGACCCGACCTCTTGCGTTTCCTAGCTGATGTCCGTAAAGCGAGAATCCTGGCTCTGCCAACCTGCGTTGGCCCTGATAGAAGACGGCTCTGTCTTGGACTGTTAGTTTTGATTGTTCCATAACTGATGCTGGCATAAATGATTTTTGGTCGTTTGTCTGTGATATTAGCATCCTGATATCTCATTGTCCATCAGGTATTAGGGTTCTGATAGTCTATTGCCCATCTGATATTAGCGTACAGATATTTCATTGTCCATCAAGGTGGATATTTTTCCGATCTCCCAGGGGCCGTATTCAAGAGACCATTATGCCTGCGGGTAAACGTGTACCTGTGGGTAATCTCCCTGAGGCAAGGCAAACTGCCTGAAGGTAAGCAATAGCCGGTGTTCAGGAACACAAGAGCTTACCCGCGAGTCTACAAACCCGAAGGCATTTTACCTTTAGTATCTGCCAAGGGTGACTGCCCACGAAGCAGAGGTAAATATGGCGAATCCTTTTGTTGCGTTGGTTTTGTTAAGGGAAAACAGACGTTTTGCGGGGAGACCGTGTCTTGACTACGGGCCCTGATAGTTTGATCTTATCCTTTGTTCCCTTGGCAGTCAAAATTGCCATATTGAGACTGAAAGACATCATTACATTCCATGTGAATTACGTATGTAGCTGCGAAGTGAGTGCGCTTGCAATGAATTATGGAATGCCCAAAATTTGCAGATCGTCGAAATTCGTTAATTCCAGAGAAATATTTGAATCCGAGCTTTGTTATTTTATCGACCTTTTGTAGTTAACTGAAAAGCAGGAAGGACAGTGTGTCAGAATGCGAAAGTGGCCCCCAGAATCGACAAGCTGCTGACTCATCAATGCTTTGCCACTGAAGCTCTGTGTGTGTGTGTGTTGTGTGTGTGTGTGTGTGTGTGTGTGTGTGTGTGTGTGTGTGTGTGTGTGTGTGTGTGACACTGTGGCGCAGCGCGGCGCAAAGTAAAAAGCACATGTGCAGAAGGGAATCCCCGGGATTCTTTTTTTTTTTAATAGACAGTACTGCCTGAGTGCACTTGGTGTGTCTTGAATACAGAGATAACTGAACCTTCAAGGTAATCTGTACCCTGCGGGTCCCTGCCATGTCAAGGGTAACTTGCCTTCAGGTAAAATGATTTTTGTCTTGAATACCATTCTGCCCGAACCCTCTTCGTGTGTATACGAACGCCGAAGATCAAACACGCACATTAAAGATCCTGTAGTTCATGTCAGCGCTCAGTGGGTAATAGAAACAATAACGTACCGATCGTGTACACCCCCGAAAATGGAGTATGGCAGCCTACATTATGGGGTAAATAAACTGAACGGTCATATACGTAAAATGTTATTTGTGTGTGTGTGTGTGTGTGTGTGTGTGTGTGTGTGCGCGCGCGGTATTGAAACCTGAATGAATGACATGGGAAACGCATGATGAGCGCCAAATCACAGCTGTCAGTCATCTCTATTCATGTTGGCAACTTGTTGTGCAAATAACTGTTTGTAAAGCATTTAGGGTTTGGTCTCTGACCGAGGACAGGCGTTAGATAAGTATCCATATCAAAACCATCATGATATCAGCATGCTGATATTGCATTGTCCGTCTGATATTAGCACACTGCTATTCCATTGTCCGTCTGATGTCAGCATACTGATAAGAGTGAAAACCGTTAATGAAGTGAGTACCCTTCCGATGACCAGCTGCGTCACTGCAAACACAGTCAATGAAA